>NC_051182.1:149289153-149317533 GCF_013339695.2 Rhipicephalus sanguineus
GATCAAACTTCGCAGTTGCTGTCCGAACGACGCAGCCCCCTTCATGCTGCTTCTCCCAACGGTGCCGGCCGGCGCTATTCTTCTGCTTGAGTCGCGCCCGTCTGCAGCCTTTGGAAGCTTTCACTCGCACATAGAGTATATGACGCACCGGGAGATTTCATCAACCTGGACTTTTTGCGGGACATGACGGCGACGGCGACGCCAAACATGCGCCTCGATAGTGGTTATAATTGCTACCGCAATAAAAAAAGCACATGAGTGCCCTAACTGCTCGTCTACTTTGTGAATGCTATACGAAACCTTGCTATAAGAACACCCGAATGCTCGAACACTCGAATGCTATACGAAGCCTTCCTTCGTATAGCATTCGAGTGTGTTGCTATCGCAATAATTTCTTCGCCATTCTGGTGAAACTGCGGCTTTCTAAGCGACACTTTTGCAACTTAGATAACAGTGACGGCGCCGTACGTGAACAACCCTGTGCCGGCGAGCATACAGAAATGCGGCCCTCAAAGGTATGCCGGTATTTGTATGTGTCATTTCCTAATAATTGATGCTGTCTCGATCGTGGCCTTGTCGGCGTTCAGCCGTTTCTGAGAAAACAATCAAATCTTTTATCGAGGTCACCTGTCATTGCGCGTTGCCACAATAATTTTGTTGCCTGTGTATGAAAGCGTGGTCGTAGTTCTTGCCTGTAGCAACAGAAGCGTTGCGGTGCTAAGCACATGGATGAAGGCCCAACTTCCAGCAAGGGGGAAGGCAAAAGTTAGGACCGAGCATTGCGCAATGCGAAATAATAGTACTAATTATAATAATAACAATAATAGTTTCACCGTGAGGGCGAAACAATGAGTGCATTAGCAACAAATCCTAATGTTATACGAAGTAAGACCAAAAGCTAACTCTTTTAGATCCGGTCTCGCGTAACTCTACAAAACGCTGGTGTAAGAAAATACGGCCGCTCTACAGAGAGAAGCGGTTTTCGTACAGACTCTTCGCATTGAGAGCACAGCACGTAAAAGCGTGTACGAGCCGTTTCCTGGTGCCTGCCGCGATCGCGCCCTTGCAATCGGAGTTCAGAGGAGCTGCTCTAGCGACACATCCCCCTCCCCCGCGTCCCTTCATTTCCTTCAATATGGGCGGGGCATTTCCTCTTTGCTTGAAAACAGTCGATGGCAGGCCTCACACGCGGGTCGATGTTATCGCATGCGCCCTCTGTGCAACGGTGATGGGCCGGCTCGTTTCATCCCTGATTCAGTCGCGTTCGTCACTCCCGCTCGCGCACTTTTACCCACGGGTAGAACATACTAGGCGCGGGAGGATGTTATTTATTTGGACTTTATGCCGAACATGACGGCGATGGCGACGACGAAAACGCATCGAGCGTGGCCACATAACTGCTAACGCAAACAAAACGTGAATCATCCCTTTGTCACAGGAATCGGTATAATAGGAAAGTGAACTGTCTCTTCGCAGGATTATAGTTCACTGTTTATTGTAGAGTGATGCATTAGAGCTTGCACAATGTCTATTGGTGTTTGGCAACTATAGCCCCTTTGACGTGGATGCACCCACGTCGACGCCTAGTGGCACATCTCCATCCCGACGATTAACGTCCGTGGTCATTACTTAACCCTTGTGGTAGCTGATGTGGTTAACATACACCTGGCTACAACATACGGTGAATCCCGCGGAAAGACGGCATCAAGAAGCCCACAATAAACACCGATTTACCAATAGACAGTCATTCAACGCGTCGTCAATTGACGGGAGAAACGACGAGCTGTGCGCTCCCCAGAATTATGGCAACCTACGTCTGTACTCATGCACATACCCCACAGTACTTGAGAAACGCGAGAGGAAGAATTCGTAGCTTGGGCCGCGAACGCGGGAAGGTGCTCCGCTTCCCGCTGTCGTGTCTCTCGCTTAAACAAAAGAATCAATGCGTGGCGTTCACCATCGACGTCGTTGCCTTTCTTTAGCCCTTAATGCAGGAGTTTTAAATGTCGGTGCTATCGCACTCGAAACAGTAGGCGGCGGAAAAAGCATCGTTGGTGCATGTGGAAGCTGCACTAATCTGCCAACGAGCCGTCACATGCTAACATGACGCCACAGTCAAGGCACGTAACTGCGACGTCACCGAATTGAGTCACCGCGTAGGCTACATTGCACCGACCGTAGATTTTCCTGCAATATTGCACCGAAAGCCTTCGTTGCACTCAAACTAACGAAGCGTTCTCTGTCTGCGCTTGTTAGAGTCATGATGAAGTACTTCACTTCACCGATCCCAGACGGCGACACCGCTCCCCGCCAACCAAGAGAACTGTGAGAGGGAAGTGGAGAGATATACGGCACGTTTGAAAAACCAGTTTTATGTACGGCGGTAGCGCTATGAGTAGAGCTCCCGGCACCTGTTGTTGCATATTGAGAGCACGTGGGGTCGACTCCCTGTGGACCAGTATCTACGAAACTTTTTCTTTGTTTCCTGTTCATGTGAATTTTACTGACGTCACTTCTGTGACGGAAATTATGTCACTGAAGTCTTGGTGGACGCCGCCATAAAACAAACACTTTCGCGTTAAAAAAGAAAGAAAGCTGTAGTACGTCAGTCGCGCAAACTCAAAGCTTCGTTTGCCGCCACTTTCCCGACAGTGCAAGGGCTCCTGATTTCTTTTTCCGGAACAACGCCACATTGTTTGCAGTTACGAAAACAACATTCGCTCCGGCATTCTCACGGCGTTTCAGAAATTCAGACCTTATCCTAGCACTCATCAGACGAATCACATGGATACAGACTGCCCTGCGATACGTGATCAACATTAGCTGCCACACCGAACTGCTTAGTAAAGAATCAAGCTGCCGTATTTTCCAAGACATTGCCGCTCAGAACTATTCCCGGTGGTTTCCTTTATTGGATTCGGAAACGATACCCAAGATTAATGTCAGGCCGATTTGCTCGGCAACGACCCCAGTCGTTTTGTAAGTGCTCCTAGTACGTGTGCATGCATGCTTGCATGTGTGCGTGGCATTAGTTGTTGTTTTTTTCGTGAATGTTTTATTCATGCGAGACCGGGAAGCGTTCTACCCAATTTCGCTGACAATAAATCACGGCAAGACGTCTTTTGCGATGAAAATAAAGAAATAAAATGAAATCTGTTTTCTTCTGTTCTAACTGGCTTGCTGTGGAGAGGAAGAGGTTTTTATAATGTACCGGGATGAAGAGGACCACTAAGAGTACAGAAAAAAAGACGACGTCGACAGACTCTGCGAGCTAGGCGCCATCTTGTCAGCCGCTGAGTTTATTCTGTGTATAGTGTGAATATATTTCTCCCGTAACAATATCCACTCGGTGAATCCATTTCTATAAGCTCCGCAGCGAAAAGAGAACTGGTAACCCAAAAAGAAAAATGAACATGTAAAGAAACATTCTGCATCTAGCGTGGTTTCGCACTGCCTCCGGGATCGGAGGCATTGCAAGCTATGTGCACCTCACGCGGTTCCGCGATTATGAGGCACCTCACGCGGTTTGATGAGGCACTTAAGGCTTTTGCTTTAACCCTTTGACGCGCTACGTACTAAATTGTGTACACCACTCGTCTTTGTTAGTTGTATAGACTAGAGGCTAAGAAAGAGCCAGATACATTGAGTTGAACTTCCTGCATAATAAATTTGTCTTCATTTAACTTGATTTTTGGTGTACTGTTGCATACAATTTGCTGAAGGTAACCCACGTTCCACGAGTCGTTCGACGTGCCGCTTCCCGCCCGAGCCGCGTCTAAAGCATAATTTTTCTTTGCTCAAGATTTGCATAATTGAAAACGAATTCGCACTATATTTCTAGTCTGCAATTTGATTCTATTTATGCAAAAACAAGGCATGAATTACTTTAAAATAAATATATATTTAGTTACACTTTTATTGAGTATAATTGCTATAACACAAATAAATTAGCGTATTATGACAATATTTTTGTGGCAATAGAATATCGAGTGCCTTGAGATACCGTTGCATCGATTTGACGAATTACAGCCAGTTCTTCATAGGTGGTGCCTGAAACGGTTAAAAAAAATATCATGGCAAAGAACAGTTCGCGCAATAGAGGGTTCACACGCACATATTTCTGTCCAAATGGTACCCACTGTATAGGTACAACACATCGCTTCGTAACATAGCTACACAAAGTTGCACTCAGAATTCGCATTAGGCAGCATCGTATTCCTCGGCGAATTTTTGAAATACCTAATGCTAATCCTTCTTTCTATTTCTTGTTATCTTTTCTGCTTTAATGCCGAAAGAGACCACTACATTCCGAGACGAATGAAACGACTCGAACCTAGCGCTTACACGCTGAGCTGCAGGCACAGCACATCACTGAAAGTCAGGTTCGAAACGCCAGACAGCAGATGGAAACAGCCCTCCTAATAATCCAAGTAGAGCATTCAGAACAGCATTCCGCTACGGTTATTAACGTTCTTCTACAGCGCCGAGACGACCACGATTCGCTTCTTGCTGTCGATTTTAAAATAAAGGTAAATAAAAAAGGGCTACTAGTTAGGTTTCTTCTGTTTCTGATATTCATGAAGTCCGGAGGTACAGGCATTGCAGGAAATATATGTCGAGACTAGGATTTGAGTTGGCGTCCCTCTGTCGAAATAAATCCTAAATTCCTTAGGAAGCCAACACAAGGGTTTGTGTGGTGACTGACCTTTTCTTATCATCTGGTTTGACTTGAATTCTTCTTTTCGGGTGATGACTGTTAAAGAGAGAATGTAGAATAAAATTGGGAGGAGTGCTTCTGTCGCTCCGTAACTTTTCGTTTACGGCTTTGTTTTGACATTACCCGAAGAATTCGAAGGGTCCTTGCATGACAGCCTGGATGTACTGTAAGACACGAAAAGCAAGAAACTAACACAGAAGGTCGGAAGGAAGTAGACATTCGGAACATCGAAGCTACTGGTTGAGAAGAACGTTCTCTTCATATTATTAGCTTTTGGTACGAAAGTGAGACTACCACAACCTTTGAAATGAAGTAAGAAAAAAAATGAGTGGTCGAGTTCAGTCTCACTGGTTAACCTCTCCAAGACGACGAGAGTTATTCTTCGAGTACTAGGTTGTATATGAGAGCGAACAATACAAATGTAATGGGACATTATTCTTCGCGGCTTTAGGTTTTTATTAGGCATCTTTCTGTCAATTTCAGTTATTATTGCATTGTTCATAAACTTTACATGTTTTCGGGATGCTTCGATATGTATTTTTCTTTCCCGAAATGAATACTTGAGGCGGAATGTAGATTGAAATTGCTAGGCAAGTTCTGACGTAGCAGATATTTTTTCTTAAACAGTTGCTTCAGCGCTAGCTTAAGGACATAATGGGTGCTGCGCATACATAGCTTCGTATAATTGGGTTTCGTTCGCCCCAAGGATTTTGTGGAATCTGCGGGTAATATAGAACTTTGTATTCATGTGTCTACAGAAAAATCTGCTCCCAGCGTTAGTACGGAGGGTAAGAGAGCACGCGAATGAAGGGACAAACCTGGGTCCGTTTAAATGTTTCATCTCTTGCACATAACGGCATTGTGGGCTAGGAAACTATTTTTTTTTTGTAACTAACTTAGTATAACACAGTTGTTCTTCTGATATTATATCGACTTCTCCATTTTTTTACTGCACTGTTGTACGGGCGTAACGTACGAAATACTTACAGGTGCACACAAAATGTTGTCACAGCAAAAATTAAGCTTAGTTATAACACTTAATGCAGCTGTAAAAGTAAATGGGAAGCGTTTGATTGCCTATTTTCACTATAAATTCAAGCTGTTTTTTTTTCGTACGCACGCCTTACGTACCGCATCATACAGAAGAACGACAGATGGGGAATTTTTCGAGGGGCTCTTATCTATGTTAGGCACAGCCGAATGAATCAAACAGAGAGTTAAGCCATGGAAAACATAGGGGATAGGGGACATCATGTTTTTTTTAATATGGACTTACCCTTAAGGCATAATACTTTGTGTATATTATATGGGTAGTGGATGTGCGTTGTAGACCGGTGTTCTGTATAACGTGAAGCTGTGTCTTGTGGAATCTGTTATGTATCCAGTGGTCATAGCGGTTCCTTTAACTGTACCGAAGGTCTGCTTGCAGGATGCGACGAGAGCGATCTGACTGTAACTCATGTCATGTCCATATAAGATTGTATGCATCTGCTTGCATCACTCCAACAGAGCTGTACGGATACGTAGCACCCAGTGGTAAATGCGACCAAATCCACGTTCAGATGACAGCCGGTGTAAGGGCCACCCCTGCCCAAAGCCTCCTAAGCATGACTTTCTCCGCCCTAGTAAGGGGGAGAGGGAGGGAGCAGACAAACGGTGGGATAAGAGCGCGTCTGTTGGTTGGTTGGTCAAACTTTATTAGTGAGTCCTGAGAGACGTGACTAGCACGCAGTGGGTTCCTCCCACGTTCTGCCGGAGATAATTTTGATGGTCTCGGAGTGAGTTTGCTCAAGTCCAAGCACTGTCGTAAATTAAAGAAACAACGTGCTCGCGACCGCCACGGCCTCCCCAACTCGCATAGAAGGACACGTACTACCAATGACTCTTAAGATAATGGGACGAACTGAGCGTAAGATTTCGCCTTCGTTGTTGTAGTTCAAAACGCTGCAGCATGGGGGCGTACCACACTGCAATATTGTATTGTGTTCAGTTTCTCGGACAAGGTAGGGTTTCAACGAAGTAAAAGTCATGAGCCCCATTTCGGCCGCCTCCTGAAAGGCTCAATTCGGTAATGCCATGAAAAGCCATCAGGCCGAGGAGAGTAGCTGACTGCCTTGTGTGAAAAATGCTCACGTCTTTTTTAGTTTTCAAGTTGTTTCAATGAACTCTATAGCAGAGCTGAGTGATCCTTTTGCAAACTTAAGAGAGGACCGAAAACTTTCAGTTCGGCTACCGTACCTTGTCTTTTTTTTCAATTATCTTACTGTGCTTTAGAACAATGACAAAGCGGGCGCAATTCTCTGTTTTCCTTTCTTCTGCTAGCTTGTGTGTAGAAAAATAAATATGAGGTGCTTCGGTCACGATGCTTCGATTTCGGGGAACGAAATTACTTGACGGCAGTTTTCGCGCATCCCCACTTCTTCGTCCAACCTTGAAAAAAAAGAATGTTTCCTTTTCTGAACATTCGAAGTAAATGTCACGTATCTAATCATCGGTTACAGTTGTTGTCGGGAGCTTTCTAGCGGCTGAAAGTTCATAACGAACTCATTTAGACACCCCGCTGACAGAAATGTGGATGAGTTAACTTTTTTTTGTCTTTCGTAATGGAGATATCATCCAACAGTTCGACTACTGAAGGATATTGAGTTCCGAATGGTCTTCATTTCTGTACAGTTCAAAATATCGTTCATTCCAGTGAGCGGAACATTTTGTCACTGAAAGCGCATGGCACGCTACTGTGTGTCGTTGTTAAGGCAAAAGCCTTGGATGCCTCATAAAACACAGAGTGTCCGTCGATGGCGTTGGCGTCAACGCGAATGCTGCTGAAGAGCATCATCATGACGTCACAGATTGCCAAAATTTGTGACGCCAACGTGACAATATATAACGGGACATCACATGATAAAGTCATCATTAGCGACCGGATTTTAGGCATATCTCCATTTTGTTCCTTGCGCTCCTATCGCGCCATTTTGATACATGAGCACAAATTAAAGGTTAAGAAGGGCTGTTATAATGTTTTTATAGCGGCTATAAATGCCTATTTTTGGCGTTTGTGCCTAAATGCTTGGAAATGACTATAAATGCCTATTTTCAAAATTATCTCATATGAACACTATTTAGCCTCAAGTTTCGCACCCGGGTGTAGTTTGTGACTGTTATTCATGTTACCGCGCTAGATCGACTGTCCGGCACTGCGGGTTCAACGTTCATAGTCCTCTAGTTCAACCAACTCCCGGAAACAACAACTAGCAGCAGTGGTGTGGGACACGCCGGCGAGTACTCGGCGTCGCGCTGACGTCGAGTG
Source organism: Rhipicephalus sanguineus (assembly GCF_013339695.2). Lineage (NCBI taxonomy): Eukaryota > Metazoa > Arthropoda > Arachnida > Ixodida > Ixodidae > Rhipicephalus > Rhipicephalus sanguineus. The sequence goes on from NC_051182.1 coordinate 149,297,178, forward strand.
AGCAGTTGGCGAATGCGAAACCGCGGAGAGCCGTCAGCTGAAATGAGAGTAAAGACCAAAAAAGACAGAAAAATCTGATGTGCACGTGGCTTTTGTTCTGTTTTAATTTAGTTTTTTAAAGTGTTCACTGCAGTGGCGTTCCCAGAATCTTTTTCCTGAGGGGGTTTAACCATGCTTTATGTATGTTCCTGTGCGCGTTTGTATGTGTGCGTGTATTTATACACACATGCAAAACTGAAACGTTTCGGGAAGGGGGGGGGGGGCTTGAACCTCCTATCCCCACCTTTCTCGCCTGGTAGTTAAATGGCTGGCGTCAACGCAATTCGACATTTAGCGATCTGGCTATCTGCTCCTGCTCCGCCTTTTTGAGTCATGCCGAAAAGACACCCAGGAGGCTGCCGATTCGACAGTGGACACTTGACTCACCGTGCAGAACACGGGAGAGACCATGTTCTACGAACCGTGCGGTACAAAGCACATATGCACGGCTATCTTCAACTGTTGGCGCCTTTGCGCCATATTAAGTAATAACGTTTTAGTTTTCCTGTCGTAGATAGAGGTCGCATACGTCTTCGTTTGAAATTATTTCCATTTATGAGAAAATTTATTGGGCCCATATTTACGATATTGGAGGCCTGGAACATTGTTGTGCCTGCCTATTTTTGGCGCCTAAAAGCCTCTAGTCATCATATGACGCTGTCGCTTGGTCAAAGGTAGGCTGATATCGGTTACAGTGCAAAATGCTTTCAGGGGGGGGGGGGGTTTAACACAATCGACTGGGCAGAAAAAAAGATGGCTTATGCCTTCGAGTCGTCTTAGGCAAATTCAAATGCGTAAGGAACCATGTGATTTTTTATACTTCTCTTTGCTCCACACAAAGTGCACTTCTCTCATCTCGCACAACAGTAACGCAAACTGAGTTTTAATAAGGTCGGTGTTTTACATGCCAAAACAAAAGACATCATTATGAGGCACCCCATGATGGAACGCTCTGGAAGTTTCTACCATCTGGTTTTGTTTCACGTGCATTGAAATCGCACAGTACACGGGCCTCCAGCGTTTCGCTTCCATCGAAACGCGACCGCAGTGGCCGAGATCGAACCCGCACCTTTCAGGTCGGCTGCCGTCGCCGAGCACCGTAACTACTGTTGCGGGGCTCAAGCTCAGCTTTGTTGAAACTCAAGCTTTTTCTCAAACTCAAGCTGAGTTTTGTTGTGTAGAAATAGTCCACTGAGAATACAGTCGACCGAGAAGAAGAAGACGAAGATACCTTTCGCGTGCGAGTCGTCTTCGGCAAATGCATGAGGTACCATGGGACCTTTCCACTTTCCTAAATTGCATGGCGCATATGCGTTCAGCTACAAAACTAGAAAACTGCTCAGCTACAAAATATAGATGCGCCTCTGTATGAACTCCGCAACCGTTGCGAATAATTCCTAACGTGAGCTAACATAACAAGGACACAAGATCGAGCTTTTAGGTAGTGGCTCATAATGAAAGAAAAAGGTAAGGCCTACAGACGAAGACGCAACAGAAGAGAGTCAGACAACGCGATTGTACTGTAGTGTGGTTCGCCTCTCTCATATCAGCGTCGACGTGCCTTACCTTACTTCATGATGTAGCAAATCCCAGACTACACTTACGGTCTAGCACAGCAGAGAACAACGCCAAGAACGTTTCTCGTTCACCATTCCCAAGGTGCACTTGCTCGTGTCGCTGATAAGAACGCATTACCCGCCAAAGCAATGATAGTATATATGTTTGTGGGTTGGTCATATGAGGGATTTGATATAGTAGACACAAAGAAGACACGGACGCAAAAGGAGACACACACAAGGCCCCCTTTCCGTCCGTGGTGTCTTCTTCGCGCCTAGTATTTCTAATCATGCAATAACAACACGCCCAGTTGCTCACTCTCACATCGGGTATTATGGGCAGACGCAAAACTCAGCTCAGTTGCCGAAAGCCGCCATTGCAGTCAGCGAGATTGTGTCCAGGTCTGGCACTGGCGATCGTGTCGACTGAATAACTAACCTGACTAGTCACTCTCTTAACAGAATACCCACGTCCTTCTCACTTTTCGGTAATATTTTACGTTAGCATATAGAACTTCAGAGTGGAAACGGGTGTACGTGGTTGCGTCAATCTCCCAGTGCTTCGTAGAAAAAAGCTAGCAGGATGCCCTGTGCATTCGTCTAAGACCACTCGAAGGCGAAAGCCTTCTTCTTTTAACGCGATAGCGTTAAAGAGCTCGTATCGCAGAAATTCCGCCGTCGGCGTCGGGGCCGTTGGTTGTGAGCGAAAAATCATCATCTTGTCCGTGAGCGAAAAATGGAAAAAGCTGCAAATAAAATAAATAATAAATAAATAAATGTTGGGTCCGAGTGAGAATCGAACCCAGGACGTCTGCGTGGCAAGCAGGTGTTCTACCACACAGCCACGCCTCTGCTTGGAGCTGCATTGAAAGTAACTTTCATGCTTCCCAAAAATACGCGTTCTGTATACGGGTGTCACAGTACGAGATGTAATATCGCAGTAATATTGCGTGGTACAAGCGTACATTGCCTTCGGGCGTCACACCATGTCAATATCATAACGACTTCGTGGTTTAAAGAGAGCTACCCATTACAAAAGGCACACACATTTCTGCGCGTATTCCCTTAGGACCACGTAGTGGGTACATCGAAAGTTCGAAAAAGTTTCTCGCGCATAATTGCTCCTGGTTTAAAGCATGCTACCCATTACATAAGGCACACACCTTAGTGCGCGCATTCTGTTAAACACTCGTAGTGTTCGAACTGCGCACTGGGGGCAGGATATCGCTATCGCGTTCAACTCTTAAAGGCGAAGCTTAGGCGTCCCCCAATTTTTTTTTCTTCTCGGTCGATGTATTGATCCTCCCCCGCCCCCCTCCGGAAGTTTTCTGGACCTAACGTGGTTTTGCACTGCCTCCAGGACCGCAGACATGGCAGAATTTCTGTACCTCACCAGGTTTTGCACTGCCACCGTGATCGGCCCACATTTGATTAGGTGACGATATCATGCGATGACGTATCACGTGACGTAACGTTATATGACGTCATGGTGACCTCATGAGTAAGTCACAAACTTTGGCAATGTGACGTACGGTGACGTAATCACGTGATGATAATTTTTAGATCACTCGCGTTGACGCCGCCGAAGCCGACGATCAATTTTCTCGTTTCATGAGGCATCTGAGGCTTTCGCCTTAATAAAGGTCAGCATACAAAGCCACGCCTTAGCTCACATAATGCCAGCCCTGTTGGCTGACGCTGGGTAATGCTTGGAACTGCTAGCCAGTGTTCATTTCTGTATACTAGCGTTAACTGGCTTTGGCTATGAAAAGTATTTATTTATTATTGACTATGGAAGGTATTTATTTATTAATGAGATGATGTAAGGAGATGTCGGCGCAAAAATATGGCGCCGGCTACTCCTTAGCTTTTAGATGTGTCGAACATAGAGCACGTAGGGTCCAATCCGTAGAACATACAATATACAACATGAAGAACACCATCACACAATGACGTCTCAAAAACACAAAGAATACTGCCCCTTATATGACGTTCTGAAGTCATACACATGAAAATGATTTATCACGTAAATACACAGCATAGCAGAGAAAACAACATAGTGAACAATTACACATATGTATATACAAGGTGGTGTTCAAAACGAAACTTTACAGAACACAACCAAGCCAAAATCAGTCAAGTCACACAAATATACACTATGACGTTAAAACAAAACAAAGCTTAAGTTTGCAAGTAACGGCCAAGAATTCCACTACGTGAAAGAAGAATGTTGAATGTTTTGAAAGCATGCTTCTGCAAATCTCTTGTTGGCCACGGGCTCAAAAGTTTTCCTAAACTGAGAGGTCTGCGGTCCAATGCCATTAACGGTGATTTAAGTCGGCGTCTTGGTCTGTCGTGGTGTGGGCATTAGCAGGAGGTGGTGTATGTTTTCATCTACAAATGTACAATCGCATTCAGGAGTTTCGGTGAATTTGAAATACCGTGATATTGAGAAGGAAGTGTGGAAACCCTTATTGACCGAATAAGGGTTTCCTTTCCCTACATACACCAAGCATTTTTTGCATAGAATTGGCCGCACAGATGGAAGGTAATTAGATGTATGTAAAAGTCATTCTAGCGCATTTCTCTCTCATTTATCGCTAAATGGCCCATAACTTTGTTATATTAATCAGTTAAAACATTTCCCCTCGGAGGAGCAGTGGGAGGCAATTCTGCTCAGCAGTGACCCTGACCACCAGTACTGGCTGGAGGAGAGAGCCAACGCAGCAGCCATAAAACAATAGACTGAAGGGCTTGGCAGCACCCGCCCGCATGTTATAAGAAGACTGTGAAATTTAGGATGTTTTCAATAAACAAATAAATAAATAAATAAATAAAAAATAAATAAATAAATAAATAAATAAATAAATAAATAAATAAATAAATAAATAAATAAATAAATAAATAAATAAATCTCGTCTCTTAGTCTTTCTAGTTACACTTCACCTAATACCAACCCTCTATTCAGTGAAGCACGCTCTACAGGAGCAAACTATGAGCCTTTTACACCTGCGTATGGGACTTGGCGTCTTGCTCCTGTAAAGTATGCAACATATAGATTTGCATTCATTAGCTGTACTGACACTGCGCTACAGTTTATACATGTTCACGTATTTCTGCGTCAATATGGAGGTATATGTGCATCATCTCAACGTTCTTACGTACACATACGGAATACAACTTGAAGTTAATACGGTAAAAGCTCGTTCATTCGGCTGTTGTTAATTCGGATAATTGGATAATTCGTACGTGTTCTCTGGTCACGGCCAGCAGAGGCATTGTTTAATGGCGTCGAAGTATCGTTTAATTCCTCATATTTGTCTGAACCCCGGTTTATTGCGGACGATCCTCAGAGCTCACAGAGCGTGAAGCGCCGCTAGTGTGCGACGCAAATGAACGAAAACTGCCTTCGCGGACAGCGGAAACGGCCGCAGTCTTCACAGAAAGGCGTGGTCGCCATCCGCAATCGTGTCCTTGGTGTGTAATAAGGTATGGGTTCAGAGAACGTCTCTGAATGCGATACGGGGTCTTGAGCCGCGTTCACTTTGTGAACGCAGTCGCAAATGACGAAAATTGCGGTGTTTTCACTGTTCTTCGGCAAAAAAATTTTCCGGATTGACATATTCCTCAAGAATATGAAAGTAAACTGATGTAATAGACATTTATTTATTGTTTTCTTGATGCTTTCGATAATTCGGCATTCGGTTAATTCGGACAGTTTTTCCGGTCCCGTAAAATAAGAATAAAGGACCTTCTACTTACTACTGTGCATATATTTCTTGTTGATTTGATGTCCTACTGATCCAAGGTTATGTTGAGTAACCTTATATATTTTAACAGAATTATGTATGTATATGTAAGGGATCATCTTATCATATGTGTGGCATTTGTACCATTTTATTCAGCCCACTGGGCATTACAAATGTACTTTCTTATCTTCTTTTCTCATTGTCTGAATAAGGAATGAATGAATGATACAAGCATAACTGTGGAAAAGGAAATAACCAGAAAAAATTGGGGAATACAGAATATTTAATTAATATCAAACGAGCCATAAGTTTATCAAGAAGCCAGCAATAAATGCTGGTATTTATTGATTGGACTTTATAGCTTGGTGAAGGAGGCAAGTGCGATATGCATAAAAATAAATGCTGTGGATGCTGCTGGTGTTACTCGTCCTGCAAATGGCAGAAAACACGTCGCTACTAGTTATCAGCAGGATTCATTCGTTGGGTTGGGGCGACGCTGCGAAAAGAAGATTTCGGCAAATGGTCATGGTTAAAACGCAGATAATTACCGATAACCCCAAATGAGCTCAGACCTGAAATGGAAAGAAAGAAAGATAGATAGAAGCAAGCACGACATGTGTTCAAAGATGAATAGCAAGAACGGGAAGCAGTGAAAAAGAAAACGGGAAGGCACAAATGGTTGGGAAAAGTACAACGGTGAGGGGAGAACGTTTAACGGGTCGTGCTTTAGGAACTGTGACAGTTAATTTTGTTTGCGTTAACCAGAATCTCTTATTAAATTACGGCCCAACGGCTTTGTAGTTAACAGCAGGCTCACTTCACATAATTATGAGCCCGCGTCGAACAATTAATTTAATAGATTGGCGAGGGAACGTGGTGATTACGGGAATCTTTTAATTATAAGGCAGGGGTATATTGTAAGATATTCGTTCGACAAAAACCTCTTTAAACTGTCGCCAGTATCCGGAACTTTATGACGAAAAATGTCTGTACTAACGCGAGGCTTCACTTCTTTAATGATGTGGCAAGTAACTTTTCCTATAAATTCCAGTATTCCTGGTTCCTATGCATGCGTTTTCTGCGCATCATTTCCTTTTTTAGTTGAACTGCTATAGCTTAAGTAAAAGTGAAACTAGTTGCAGTCGTTAGGTATAGCTCGGCAACTGGCACTCAACACGTGGCGTATTCATTTAGCTTTTCAGCGTCGTGCTTTCCGAGTGGTTACAAGAAATTAAACGACCTGATCAAGTCGAGGCGCAATTAAACTGCAGCGTCATTACTGCACCGTTAACTGTCGATGGAATAACCAGCGCCCGTGGAACTGACAGCTGGACAAGACTGTGCGAGCACTCTGCTCAGACGTCGACTTTGATTCTTATTTCTCGAAGCTGTGACCGTGCGCAAAGTGATCGAATAACATTCGTTTTCCTTCCAAGTAAGCATGAAAGCTTTTTTTCCCATTCGCTGCAACGATTGTTATGAGAGCTCTGTTCCAAGAACCGGATGTTCACATTTTCAAGCTAAGCTTGTTATGAGTGACAGATTTCGGCGGTGGCCGGCGGCGTTGTACGTGAAAAACCAAGGGCCAGCGAACGTGCCGAAATGCCGCCCTTGAAGGCGCGCTAACCACATGCTTATATGTTTTTGCAACTTTCCAATAATTGACGCTCTTTCAATAGCGGGCTTGTAGGCGATCAGCTGTTTCTCATATGGCAACCTTATCTTTTGTCGAAATATGTCGATAACCGAAGCTAGGCTAGCAATTGAGAAGGCGATGCGCACGGGGCCCGATTACGCTATCGCGTTCTACTTTTGAACGGGAAGCTCAAGCGTCCTCCAAGTTATTTTTTTTTGCAGTTGATTTGGTGCATCATGTAATTAGTGAGCCGTAAATTATGATTTTTTTTCTATCATGTCCGCTATATCAACTTTGCTACACTGATTATGTTAGCTTATATTAAAGGTGAAACATTTAGAACTTCATGAAAAGCGTATTGCAGCTCAGAGTTTTGTCCTAAGGACAGGTGAACGGCAATTCTCCCTTTCACGACTATACCTTTACTTTGCGGGAGTGCGCAGAGCCGATTTTGCCAAAAAAATCCTAACGAAGTTTTGACGACAAAGAAGGAATGAAAGAAAAGAAATATATAAGGTGCATTCTGTTGAAATACAAGCCCTGTTATTCTCTTCCTGTATTACCAACGACAGCATTCAGAATGGCGTCTCCAAACTATCGCGAACTGCCGTATCCCCTACAGGAGGTTGAGCAACGCCTACGCGCTACTTAGTGTCTATGTACGAGCACAGGAGCATTCCGGACGCCCTGTTACGATCCCTCCGGACAGATGGACATTATCGAGTCATCAATAACGCCATGTGTCCTTCTTTCCTAAGTAACTCGCCTCTCTTAAGCCTTGTTGTTTCCTGTGCACAGTCTCTTCCCGCAAATCCCTAGTATCACTCGGCTTTCCCTTTAGGCCTGCTGGCTCCTTAGAGTGTAGTTAGGGACTCTTACCCGTGTTCCATACGGAGGCCCAAACGAGGTGGCGTTAGAGATACGATAAGAGCCCACTGATTCGGCTATACCCCACAAGATGGGGAAACGCCAGAGTAGAAGACAAGGGTTTCTAAAAGGGATGTGTGTCGTTGTCAATTTAGACTGGATGCATCATTGACTATTTATTTATTTATTTATTTATTTATTTATTTATTTATTTATTTATTTATTTATTTATTTATTTATTTATTTATTTATTTATTCCTTCATCATGAATAATCTGACGGGCCGTATCTTTACTGAGGGGAGTGGGTGACAAGGGAAAAGAAGTTTAAATACGGTAAAATTCAGATGAAGGCGGTCTCATTATAAACTTTTTATGTCCCGAGACCACTGATGCACATTAGTCAAGGAAGATGTAACACAAACAGCTGTGGAAACAAAAAAAGATCACAGCATATCCACGGAGTGAATGATGATGAGTGGGCGAAGCTGCGGAGGTTCATCGGTAAACCGTGAATCTTCCGTGAATTCTGCACAGTACATCATCACCGACGTGAGATCGGGCGCGTTTATACTAAAGGTTCGATGAGTTATGACGACTTGCAGCTCACTTTAATTTTACATATACGCTGTGAATTTTCATTGTTTAGAAAACCATTGCTTTAGAAAACATCTGGCCTCTTTCGTTAAGCAGCTGGCGTCTTTTCGTTTTGCTTTAGAAACATCTGGCGTTCTTTCGTTTTGCTTTTAGAAAACATCTGGCGTCTTTCGTTGGTTTATTTCATCAATCAACGGCGTTTTCAACAAAATTTTTATTGTTTAATCACGCACAGGAGAAATCTCACCAGGCACTACCTTGGAGGTAAACAATGGCTGCTAATGGGAATGAGAGACAGAAGAAGTCGGCTTTTAGCTAACACTTACACTTCTACTTCTACTAGCGTTTCCTACTGGAACATGCCAAGTGCTGCTAATGGGGAATGAGAGACAGAAGAATTCGGCTTTTAGTTAACGCGCACGCTGCGAATTTTTTATTGTTCAACAACGCACAGGAAAAATCTCCCACCGGCACCACTTTGGAGGTCAAGATCTGGTACTAGCGTTACGACTGGTTACGCACTACTACGAGGGACGAACGGGTGCCGCCTGAAGGAGCTTCGCCCCTAAGAAAAAAATGGCATGGCACTAAACAGTAGTGCCCAGTAAGAAGCAAAAACCCGAACGCGTACTACGCGACTACGTTTGTATCTTGATGCAGATGAACATGATACCTATTTAGAATCGATGAAATAAATAAATGAATTAAATCAGGCATCTGCGTCACAACAAGGCCCGAGTCAGATAACAATTTTCGAAAATCGTGTTATTAGTGATAGATAAGATAGATAGGACCGACAGATATTAAATTACTCTTCCACGATTTCTAGTTCGTATATGTGGCAATTCCTTGAGCATGGACTACATTTATTTACGCCCCCTGACTTTGAGTGCAAACACGTTCTTGCGCCCGCATTAGCTGTTATTTTTGCATGAGCGCCCAAAATTCTCACGTTGTCTACATAAAACAAGGCTTAGCATTCTACAATAAAATAATTTTTCGAAGGAGCCCTGCTTCGTACAAGAAAAAGGCGTATCTCTCGCGGTTCTTTACAGTTCGCATGGTTTAAATTTAGTACTAAAATGATTATTGGGTGTTACAGCAATAACGATATACGTTATACAATGAACATTCGTACCAGGCGCCTACAAAAGCAGCCACTTTGAAACCTAATATGACAGTGTCAAGCAGCTATTTCAGTGTTTTTCCTACAGAACTCAGAAAAATAATCATGCTAACAGAAAACAAGATGTTTACAGACAACTGTAACAAACATGTTGCTTTGTGAATAAAGTGTAACAAATATCGTGAAAAAAATGAAGCACTGCCGCTAATTTTGAAAAGGTTCCGTTGTCCTGGCTGTAAAAGTTAAATCATTTTCACGCATCGGTGAAGCAGCTACATATTCAGCCAGTTTGTTTCAGCAAATAAATATCCCGATTACTGATCAAACCGTTAAAATAAAACCCAAGATATTCGGTTGAAGGATTGACAAATACCGCGTCATGGGAGACGTTCATTGACTGGGTTCGGCTCTACTACTCAAATGAAGTCGTATTTTCTTTTGTTGTTAGAAAGCCCGCTGTTACAATTTTTGGGAACAAAAATGTCGGCAATTGTTGAGAGAAGAGTACCTCCAAATCGTCTTGAAAAAATGACAGCATATCCACGGAGTGAATGATGATGAGTGGGCGAAGCTGCGGAGGTTCATCGGTAAACCGTGAATCTTCCGTGAATTCTGCCCAGTACATCATCACCGACGTGAGATCGGGCGCGTTTATACTAAAGGTTCGATGAGAGTTATGACGACTTGCAGCTCACTTTAATTTTACATGTACGCTGTGAATTTTCATTGTTTAGAAAACCATTGCTTTAGAAAACATCTGGCGTCTTTCGTTGGTTTATTTCATCACGCAACGGCGTTTTGAACAACATTTTTATTGTTTAATCACGCACAGGAGAAATCTCACCAGGCACTACCTTGGAGGTAAACAATGGCTGCTAATGGGAATGAGAGACAGAAGAAGTCGGCTTTTAGCTAACACTTACACTTCTACTTCTACTAACGTTTCCTACTGGAACATGCCAATGGCTGCTAATGGGGAATGAGAGACAGAAGAATTCGGCTTTTAGTTAACGCGCACGCTGCGAATTTTTTATTGTTCAACAACGCAACAGGAGAAATCTCCCACCAGCACCACCTTGGAGGTCAAGATCTGGTACTAGCGTTAAGACTGGTTACGCACTACGACGGGGACGAACGGGTGCCGCTTTAAGGAGCTTCGCCCCTAAGAAAAGATTACACCATCTCCCGCTAAAGGGGACCATGAGGCAATGCAAAGCCAGATCCCTTGCACGATCGCGTTCCGTTGGCGTTCGTTGCGCATGCTACCGACCTCGCGCCGTGGAAGGCGAAGAGGAACACTACGCGCGTCGTGCCTTCCCTCTAGCCTGGCCGTTAATTCTCACAGGGCGAGCGGGGAACGCGGTCGACAGGCGCGCGAGAGGGGGCAGCGTAGGAGAGGAGAGAGAGAGTGGATGGGGACGCGCATGCGCTGGCGCTCATCGCAGCGTTGCGTAGGAGAGAATTTCGGCATGTCGAGCCCGCATTTCAGAGGAGTCAACCGAAGCAAGCGCTGGACTGAACGCGCGCAGCGTTCTACCAATTGAAGGAGAGGAGACTAGAGGAGGAGAGTAGCGCATGCGTCGCGAGAGCAGAAGCGAAAACGCAGGAGAAGCGCAAGCAGGTGCTGGGAGAGAAGTGGAGAGACTAACGTGCAGCTGTTGGAGAGAGGGAAGGAGGAGAGTTGCGCATGCGTAGTGTGAGTGCGGACGCCCACGCCGCGGGACAAACCCCCAAGCAAGAGATGCTTCTCATCTAAAACTCACAGGGTCCTGTTATGCATACGCCTAAGACGACTCCAAAGCGAAAACCATCTTATTTTTCTTCTCAGTCGATGCATTGATCCTCCCCCACCCCCCTACAAAAGTTTTCTGCGCCTAGCGTGGTCTTTCACGGCCTCCAGGATCGGAGGCATTGGAATATTTCTGCACCTCGCCTGGTTTTGCACTGCCTCCGTGATCGGCCCACATTTGACCAAGCGGCGACGTGATTGTGATGACGTCACCTTGTGACGTAACGTTATATACGGCATAGTGATGTCATAACAACGCCACAATTATTGGCGATATGTGACGTCATGACGACATCATATGGTGACATCACCACTTAAGATTTTTTGTATCACTCGGGCTGGCCCTGACGCCGCGGGACGCCGTCGACGGTAAACTTTCGCGTTTGCTGAGGCATCTGAGGCTTTCGCCTTAATAAAACTAAATATTCGGTTTAAGCGTCGACAAATTTTGCGTCATAGAAGTTCGATGACCAGGTTCGGTGCTGTCATAGCTGTTATTGCGAAAAGGGTTTGTTTTTATTTGTTCATAGAGAGCCCGCTGTTACACTTCTTGGAAATGAAAATGACGCCAATAATTCTGAGAAGAGCACGTCGTTATCTTCGTCAAAGAAAAACAAAAGAAAGGTTACGTGGGAGCGGTTTCGTGTTCGGCGCTGAAGCCAGCTGACGTGAACGAAGACATCGAGAGGCTTTTCTCGATATCGTTGTTTGAAGCGCGTAATATGAAGTTGTAAACCTTCGTAAAATTTCATAGCTTCGTATTACGACCTCTTGATGTACCGCACGGTTCATATTACAACAGCTCAGGCGAAGACTTGGCGCTTAAAAACGCGTTTGGTAATATGAGCCCTGTTTCGTGTGTTCGCTTCTGTATCCAACAGTTCATGAAGTTCAGAAACGCAAGAATTATGCTCTAAAAAAATTAAATGCCGACTGCTTCTTGTGAAAGGAAATGTTGAATCGACGCGAAACAAATGTATTGTGATGACGACATCCTGTGATATCATAATGACGTCATTATGACGCCACAAAATTTGACGATCTGTGACGTCATGATGATGGCATATGGTGACGTCATCACGTGATGTTTTTTGCATCACTCGTGTGGGCGCCGATGCCGCGGGACTCCGGTAAAATTTAGCGTTTTTATGAGGTATCCAAGGCTTTCGCCTTAATAACGTAAAGGGGCGCTGGCGAGATAATAGCGAGTTTTAGTATAGCGGGAAACGCTTACGTTAACGTTAGCGTGCGTCTCAACGCTAACGCTAAAAACGGAACGCGCTGCGTGTCAACTGGTGGTCTTTTAGTACAGCGGAAGGCATTCCCGCTAACGCTAACGCAAGCACATACGGCGCCATCTAGACATAAAAACACTAAATGCACTGTAGAATCCACAAAAGCCCCACCAAGTCGAGCTGATCCAAAGTCACCACTGTTGCGTCTCCGTGTCGCGTTTGCAGAAGTGTTGAGTTCTGACACACTGGCTTCTGTCGACATGCCGCGTTCGAGAATTCTTCAAGACCCCTATTACCTGGCCTTTTTAAGCTGGGACGCATCACGCGTCATTTTTCATGCACTGCCGCGAAAGGCATGAAGGGAAACGAAGCCTGACATGTATGTATCTGCTTGACTTGTGGCCGTATCTTGGAAAGAGGCGACTAAAGACAGCGTCGCCATCTCTGCGCTGCTACAGAAAACATGAGCCAACCTTGCAAACAAATCTTGCTAAGCCTTCTGCAGCGCAAATCCACTTTTTATCTCAAAAAACGGACCTATTTTATCGGCGGTACATGGTTGGCGAAGCCTCATTACTCAAATCCAAAACAAATACGAACATTATTAGGGAATGAATAAGTTTAATAATGCAGGACGACGGCTACAAAGATTCGAAGTGGACGGCTCTCGCTTCAACAGGCACCGCCATCTTGCCCTACGTACGGGATCTCTTGCGTGCGTTAGCGTTGAACGCTATATTGCATAAATAGCGTTCGTACGTAAGAGCTCGGGCTACGTTTACGTTCTGCTCATGCGCAGTTAGGAGCACGCAACGCTAACGCTAACGCTAAATCCTTGCGTTTGCTGTTATCCGCTATACTAAAACTCAATAGCGAGTTTTAGTATAGCGGGAAACGCTTACGTTAACGTTAGCGTGCGTCTCAACGCTAACGCTAAAACGGAACGCGCTGCGTGTCAACTGGTGGTCTTTTAGTACAGCGGAAGGCATTCCCGCTAACGCTAACGCAAGCACATACGGCGCCATCTAGACATAAAAACACTAAATGCACTGTAGAATCCACAAAAGCCCCACCAAGTCGAGCTGATCCAAAGTCACCACTGTTGCGTCTCCGTGTCGCGTTTGCAGAAGTGTTGAGTTCTGACACACTGGCTTCTGTCGACATGCCGCGTTCGAGAATTCTTCAAGACCCCTATTACCTGGCCTTTTTAAGCTGGGACGCATCACGCGTCATTTTTCATGCACTGCCGCGAAAGGCATGAAGGGAAACGAAGCCTGACATGTATGTATCTGCTTGACTTGTGGCCGTATCTTGGAAAGAGGCGACTAAAGACAGCGTCGCCATCTCTGCGCTGCTACAGAAAACATGAGCCAACCTTGCAAACAAATCTTGCTAAGCCTTCTGCAGCGCAAATCCACTTTTTATCTCAAAAACGGACCTATTTTATCGGCGGTACATGGTTGGCGAAGCCTCATTACTCAAATCCAAAACAAATACGAACATTATTAGGGAATGAATAAGTTTAATAATGCAGGACGACGGCTACAAAGATTCGAAGTGGACGGCTCTCGCTTCAACAGGCACCGCCATCTTGCCCTACGTACGGGATCTCTTGCGTGCGTTAGCGTTGAACGCTATATTAGACACTAGACACTTTTAGTTGGGCGTACGTAACGAGCCTACGTACGCAGCACGGCCACGGGAGAGAAGTGCGCATGCGCAGTACGTAACGTATCTATTCCAGGGATGCGCGCGTACGCCCGTAGCAAGACGCTGCGTACGTAACGCAACGCTTACTACGTTGCGTTCTCGCGAGATCTCGAACAAACCAGAAACGAGAGCCCATGGCGGCTGCAGTGGCGTTCGACGCAGACAGCAATAGTGAACCCGATGCAAGTCGTGTGTACTCCACATTGAAAGGCCATGTTTCCATGCCAGACAAGGTACAATCAAGCGGCACGTTCCGGCGTCCTGACCAGTGGGAAGACATAGCCTGGCGTCTCCCAGAAATCCTCAAGCAACCGTCTTCGACAGGTTGTGTGCGCGAACGCGCTATCTATTTCTATCAGGCATCTAGGCGAATGACGCCGTAAAAAAAAAAGAACGTGAGCTTGGCTCTTACTTTTATTCATGCCGCAACATAACGCACATTGAGCGTTGTGCGAGCTTTGATTCCTTGAAAGTACTGCTAGTAGATCGGAAAGTCAAGAATGCCTGCAATACGACCAGTTGCTGTAAGGTATACGCTAAGCCTCATACACAGCCGCGCTAGATAGAACGCTGTGTTCGATCCAGTGCGGCCGTAGTCCATCAAACGCCATTCTTCCATAGTGTACCCAGCTTCAAAGCTGTGTGCACATAGTAATGTTCAACGTTTACGGCAAAGGTCAACGCGCGCAACCAATGCAGCCAGGGACGACGCCAAAAATGCACACAGCGAACGCCGCCGCCTCACATGTATGCCAGTGGCCATTACCCAGGCCATCGGGAGGTCCTGCGTGCAGATCACAGAGGCCACGTTACTCCTGGGACCTAGCATTCTTCTGACGTCGGTGGCGCTGATAAGCATGCGAAAACACTCACATCTCGCGTACGACTAATCTATATGAGTGAAACGCATCAGGGTACGTTAAACTAAAACTGTTGTAGCACGCTTCGCTTGCAGCGTACGCAACGTATTGTGCGCAGCGTACGCAACTTCTGCGTACGCCCAACTAAAAGTGTCTATTAGACACTTTTAGTTGGGCGTACGCAGAAGTTGCGTACGCTGCGCACAATACGTTGCGTACGCTGCAAGCGAAGCGTGCTACAACAGTTTTAGTTTAACGTACCCTGATGCGTTTCACTCATATAGATTAGTCGTACGCGAGATGTGAGTGTTTTCGCATGCTTATCAGCGCCACCGACGTCAGAAGTATGCTAGGTCCCAGGAGTAACGTGGCCTCTGTGATCTGCACGCAGGACCTCCCGATGGCCTGGGTAATGGCCACTGGCATACATGTGAGGCCGCGGCGTTCGCTGTGTGCATTTTTGGCGTCGTTCCTGGCTGCATTGGTTGCGCGCGTTGACCTTTGCCGTAAACGTTGAACATTACTATGTGCACACAGCTTTGAAGCTGGGTACACTATGGAAGAATGGCGTTTGATGGACTACGGCCGCACTGGATCGAACACAGCGTTCTATCTAGCGCGGCTGTGAATGAGGCTTAGCGTATACCTTACAGCAACTGGTCGTATTGCAGGCATTCTTGACTTTCCGATCTACTAGCAGTACTTTCAAGGAATCAAAGCTCGCACAACGCTCAATGTGCGTTATGTTGCGGCATTAATAAAAGTAAGAGCCAAGCTCACGTTCTTTTTTTTTTTTTACGGCGTCATTCGCTGAGAGGCCTGACAGAAAGAGATAACGCGTTCGCGCACACAACCTGTCGAAGACGGTTGCTTGAGGATTTCTGGGAGACGCCAGGCTATGTCTTCCCACTGTTCAGGACGCCGGAACGTGCCGCTTGATTGTACCTTGTCTGGCATGGAAACATGGCCTTTCAATGTGGAGTACACACGACTTGCATCGGGTTCACTATTGCTGTCTGCGTCGAACGCCACTGCAGCCGCCATGGACTCTCGTTTCTGGTTTGTTCGAGATCTCGCGAGAACGCAACGTAGTAAGCGTTGCGTTACGTACGCAGCGTCTTGATACAGGCGTACGCGCGCATCCCTGGAATAGATACATTACGTACTGCGCATGCGCACTTCTCTCCCGTGGCCGTGCTGCGTACGTAGGCTCGTTACGTACGCCCAACTAAAAGTGTCTATTGCATAAATAGCGTTCGTACGTAAGAGCTCGGGCTACGTTTACGTTCTGCTCATGCGCAGTTAGGAGCACGCAACGCTAACGCTAACGCTAAATCCTTGCGTTTGCTGTTATCCGCTATACTAAAACTCGCTATTGAGCGTACGGTGAAAATGCCGGAGGGCACACGGGATGGCTTCCTTCTTTGAGTTATCTTAGGCGAACGGATAAGGGACGTGTATTGGCTGACATCCTTATCGCTAATTCGCAGCACGAACAGTGTGTGTAACCACACGCACACACACAAGCACACGTACACACGCACACAAAACACACACACATACAAAACACACAAACACATACACGTCCACAGGCACACACAAAATAAATAACTGCACTTCGGACACTAACATGCTAGCGAAGTTTATGTCGCAAACAAGCTTAAGCCTTATCCGTTTAACCCAAGGATAACTCTTGGAGAGGACACTTAAGCTAGCAACGGTCGAGTAAGAACCCTTGGACAGCCCCGCAAGCTGGGCAACTAACTGCCCTTAGCGACATAAGCTAACTTATTTTTGTTCTGCGTGTTAACCTGCACATACCTTTTAGAGGTTATGACCTTGGTCTAGCCCCGCTCGAAAACATCTTCCTTTCATGGAGCTCGGCTGGAGCTCGGTTTCTTGGAGTTCAGTCAGAGTCCCGTCCGTTAATCTTGAATGCTCCCCGGTCCTAAAGCGAAAGACGACGATGCTGACCGACAACGCTGTCATGACGGAAGGCTAATTTTTCTCCCTCGAGGCCTGCTAATTGCACCGTATATACACGTGTAATGGCCGCAGGTGTTTAACGGCGGCGCTGCTAGGTGAGGCGTTGATGTCCGCACAAAACTCGGCGGGTATGTGCCAAGCAGCTCCTAGCATAGCATAGTCATGCATAATATATCATAGCAAGGGTGGGAATGGGAAGTGAGGATGAGGAGGTGATATGTGAGGGTGAGGAGGAGGACAAGGAGGAGGGGAAGGGTAAACCGTAGCATAACCGCGTATAGTATACTATGGAAAGGGGGGGGGGGGGGGGAAGGGAACTGAGTATGAGGCGGAGGAAAAGAAGGAAGGGAGAAGGTGCCACAGTATTACAAATTAAGGCCTCTTTCCCCGCCATGGACGCCTTGCGGGCTGCACATTTGGAACGCCAGCGCGCCCTTGCCCGTGAAAGCCAGCGTCGCCGTAGGGCAGGCAAATAACAGCTCCACACTTCCGACAGCTTTCACGTTGACTGCAACTGCGCACCTCTTTAAATGTATCTTTCGGGAGAATTCTTTGGCAAAGTTCTGGGTGCGGCTTTTACACGGGCGTGGCAATTACACGAGTATATATGCGGAATTTTCTTTTCCTGTATGTGAGGAAAAACAAGCAAACAACAAAGATCCGATAGAGCAATGGACACGTGGAGAGCCAGTGCCATCAAAGCGACATCGCAGGACAAGCTAGTGAAAGAACCTTATCTGCCCCGTCCCTTATTAAATACGCCCATCCGTGCGGAAGCTGGAAGATCCTTTCAGTTGAATCAGACCCGTGGAAGCGAACAATACCGGAATCGGAACACGTAGCGCGTGGTAAGAAACAGCACGAACAAACAAAATGCACTTTCCAGAAGACACGGGTTCAGTTTGTTTATAAATTTACGTGTCCGTTCAATTAACGTTGCTTGCGTTGAAGAGTTGACTCGCCGGAGAAGATTGCAAGCAACGTTAACACAGCGTCGAAACTCTCCCGTGTGTAAATACACGCTGCACTCGACAGGTTAGTTAAGCGCATGTTTTCATGTTGTTATTTCTTAACAGCCAAGCTCAATACGGCTATGCGAAACCAAAACTCGTCCATTCTATGTGCGCAAAAGCAACATAGAGCGTATGTGTCATAGAAGTTGGACAAATTCCACTACTCACCAATGTTAAAAATGAAATGCCTCGTGTTCCTTGAGTCTGTTTTCGTGAAATGGGCTCTGTACTAAGGCGGAAGCCTCAGATGCCTCATCAAACGCGAAAATTGACCGTCGGCGTCAACTGTCGTCCCGCGGCGTTGGCGTCAGCACGAGTGATGCAAAAAGACATCATCAGGTGATGACGTAACCATGTGAAGTCGTCACATCACGGTTCAGCAATAATTGTCACGTCAACGTGATGCCCTTATGTCGTCACTATGACTTCACGTAATGTCATGTCACATGCTGAAGTTATCATATGGCAGAGACGCTTGGTAAAAAGTGGGCCGATCAAGGAGGCGGTGCAAAACCACCATAAGTGCAGAAAGCTTTCGGATAGGGATTGGGGAAGATCACTATATTGACTAAGAAAGATGTCTTTTGCCTTGGAGCTTTCTTAAGCTTTGTGTTTTCGTTCCCCCTCTGTGGAAATTAGACCATTTTGTCTGAACTTCGAACGATATCCGCATGAGCATCTAATATTATGGTGGCCATTCCAATAGTTATTTCGATTCTTTATCAAATGTTAACTTCAGCAAGAAAGTCGTACTGTTAAATGCAAAAACTTACGCAAACACACGTGCGCTGATGTTTGTTAACACACTGCGGTAAGCACTAGTGAAAAATCAGTAAGCGTAAGATAATAAAGGAAGTACGGGAGGATACCTGCGGAAAAAGGAAGTCAATTCCAGCCTGTGTCAACAAGCTCCCTTCGCTCCAACGGTTCTTTTGCTACGCTCGGTTTCAGAGATTGTTGTTGGTTTTTGTTTTGATTTTTTTCAATAAGCAGCTTATATGATTCGCAGGAAATGGCGCACGTGGATAAGGTGGCAAGTTTTGGCAGGCGTAGGAAGTTTTCGGCAAAATGAAGCGATCCTTAGTGTCAATATTAGGCCGTAGCTATAATGGTGTTAGCAGCCTCCCTCTCCCTCTTTCTCTCTTCCCTTCTTTTTTCTCTCTCTCTCTCTCACTTTCTCGGCCTCTCTTATGTCTTTCATTCTATTTTTATACGTATCCCTTGCTGCCAGCGCTTTCGACTCGTCACTGATTGGCGATGTAGGCGTTTTAATTTTTCAAACGAAGCTTACTATGAGTCCCAGAGTTCAATGGCGACGTCGTGCACGAAAAAAGTTGGCCGCGTATCTGCGTACTTCGCTGCAAATGTCGTCTAAAGACGATAGAAGAGGCGCTGCGTGAGGTATGGACGCCATCTGGAAATACGTCGGGAAACATCAGTGCTGTGTTGCGGGCTGGTAGTCCCGGCGCAGCAGCAGGCGAAGACCGGCGGTGACGAACACGACCGGCGGGGACGCCAGCCAGCCCAAATACGCGGTTTGGCGCGAAGCGCTGAAGCATAAGAAACGTCCACACTCAACGAGTACTCTCCACACACTCTTTTATTTACACGTCGCCTGGGTAAAAGACACGTCAGAGCGGCGCCCCATGGCATTCGTACAGTGCAATACAGAACCGAAACCGAAACACAACAATGAGCTCGTGCAGAGGGCACGGAGGAAGTCAAGTTTAACGCGCAGTCTCATTTTCAGCGCAACTTAAGAAACTAGGGTCTTTAGAATTACGTATGTATGCATTTTCTATTAAAGGAACACACCACCTAATACTTGCCTAGTCATGTTGCGCCTCAGATATGCGTAATGTTTGCTTTTTGATCAACAATGTACAAAAGTATGAACTTAGTCAGCCGTTCAAGATGGCTGGCCCTTGGGCAAGTGGTTCAACTTTGGCCGGGTGGCTGAATCGAGGGACGTGCCGACAAACAGAAATACAGAAAGACAGACCAAAATTTCTCCCTTTAAGTATCCCAAGAAAGACTATCGTCGTTTAAAAACCGACGCCGGCGAGCGTACTTAAATGCGCCCGTCACATGCCCATTTGTACGTACTGTTTTCCAATAACTGAAGCGCTCTCGCTTCCGATATGATCAACCGTTTCCGATATGGCAATCTGATCTTTTATCGAGGTAACTTGTCA
>NC_051182.1:149317633-149357633 GCF_013339695.2 Rhipicephalus sanguineus
AACTCGAGGAAATGAAAAAAAAGACGAAAAGTTGTGAAACCAGGCTACCGCGACATTTTTTCTTAAACGTGTCCACATCGATTCAAACGTTTCCCCGTATTTTGATGTTGTTGTCGCATTCGCCGCGGCTCCTGATTAGATTTTTGCGTGCTACGGGAAGAAAAATAACAAAAACAAGAAAACGACCCGACGCCTCGGGCACGCTATGCCAGCCGCACTGCCTCTCATACTGAATAGAATAATTCAGGCATACTTTCACGGGTACGAAAGTAAGAGAAAACAGAGTTGTTAAACCTTGATGCTGCACCTAATTCCTAACTCGAACCGAAGGACCACAACACGAGAAAGAAAACATTAAACTGGACTCAGGCGGCGTTATCGATTCGTAGTAATCAGTGAGACGAACGCCTCTACCATCAACGTTGTTATTTTTTTGCGACAGGTCTTCAGCTCATGAACAAAATAGAGCTGCAGAAAATTTCCGATTGGACTGAATTCCTTGTTTGCGCCTGCACGCCAAAATTCGAATCTTGCTTCTCCTTCTGTGGGCTGAGTGTCTTCTGTAGCGCTTAGTCAGCACGAGATAGCGCTCGTATGGAAGCTTTAAATGCTAAGCATTTCTAAGCCGACTCAACGAGCAAACTGTTGGTCCATATTTCTGTCAGTACCTGTGTCACGCAAGACGATCGTCGCTACAAAGAAACACATGAATAAAAAAATATATATTAGTTGCATTAGTGGGAATAGTTGCAGATTTAGGTGGTGCCTTTATCGCATGCGACAAACCCGGTGCAGGAACTAATCGATGGATGTGCACCGGTCGCATGCATATTTGTATGCGCCGTTTTCCTAATAATTGATGCTCTCTCGAACTTCGGCTGAACCGTTTCACTTCCGCAGGGCAGAAAAAGGTCTCAAGAAAGAAAGAAAGAAAGAAAGAAAGAAAGAAAGAAAGAAAGAAAGAAAGAAAGAAAGAACGAAAGTAAAGCAAAGAAAGAAAGAAGAAAGAAAAGACAGAGAAGAAAAGACGAAGAACAGAAAGAAAGAAAGAAAGAAAAGAAAGAAGAAAGAGAAAGAAAGGAAAGAAAGAAAGAAAGAAAGAAACTGAATTTTCAAACCCATCGAACCCCACACTCCGAAGCCGAGTGTCTAATCCACTGATCCAAATACTGACGCTTGCAGAATACAACTTATACCTGAAGCATATGAATGTGTTTTTCCAGCGGTACAGAACAAATGTAAAAGAAAACTGTGCAGCTTTCGTTGACATAGTTCGTGGTGGTGAAATAAGTCATCTCTTGGTGGTGGTGGTGGTGGTGGTGGGTGTGGTGGTGGTGGTGGTGGTGTGGGTGGTGGGGGTGGTGGTGGTGGTGGTGGGGGTGGTGGTGGTGAAATAAGTCATCTCTTGGTGGTGGTGGTGGTGGTGGTGGTGGTGGTGGTGGTGGTGGTGGTGGTGGTGGTGGTGGTGGTGGTGGTGAAATAAGTCATCTCTTGGTGGTAGTAGTGGTGGTAGTGAAATAAGTCAACAACCTAGGACAACACGTAAAGCCGACGTGGAAGACCGTACGCATCAGAAGAAATTCTGGCTTTTCGAAAACTTAATTGCAAAGACGCGTTTCAGGGATAGCAGGATGCGCCTTCCGGTGGGCCGTACCAGACGCTGACGAACGCTAAAACTAATACGAAAGACGGCGTACCGATGCCTCCAGACGACAACATCCCAGAGAAGAGCGTAACCGTAGTTTCTACAAAAAAGAACTACGCGCTTACGCATCACCTAGACAACTCCCATACGAGATTCTATCTTAACCCAATCAGAGGTGACCAATGAAGAACTCGGAAAACGTTGTTGGGCTAGTTGGTGCATACTCCACGAACTATGAAGAGCTGTCTGGAAATGCGTCAAATTTACACATAACTTCAAGGCCCTCGATATATTATAGCAGCAAAAGTGATGTCATGATAAGTTTAATTTCGTAATTTACAGTAAATATTCTTAATTAAGTTGTAAGTAAATATATACTCACTATGAAGTCACTCATGTTCTGTTTTCGCGTAGTGAGAAATAAAATTCTAGGCTAGAATTACTAGCCCCTTATGCGGTGGTGTGTACACTTGTACACATCAAAAGCGGAGGAGCGTCGCGCAGCGCGTGTTTCTTCGAATGGCTCGAAACAGTAGTGTGCGCATTTGTACATGCTTCGTGAGTGGACAACTAGCGCTCATTTACCTTCATTGTGCTGCGTATTCCTGCAAAGCATCACATTGCTGGAGACACTATCATGTTCGACGATCGTTCGACGTGCCGCGTTCCGGAACCAACGTCAAGAGTATTATATTTTTTTTGCCCGAAGCGAACAGAGCCAGAAAACAACCTAGGCATGCATTTCGACGCTAATCTTTGGTTCATTTTGTGCAACAATGGAATATGACTGATCATGGTATAAATAGTACATACAATTACACGCGAATTACGAATAATTACTGAAACTCGCAAAAACAACACATTACCTCAGCTTCTTTCTGGGATGTAATATCGAGTGTCTTATCATCATTTTGTGCAAATTTGACAAACTTTCAGTCATAATTCGCGCCTTAAGGGGATAGTACATTTCCTGTTTCGGTTATGTTCATTTACAGCAATAAACAATTCTGATTCTGACGTGGTTCGCGGAAAACGACACGTCGAACGACTCGTCAAACAGGGTAGTGCTTTCAGCAAAGTGATTTTTGCAACAATACGCTGCAAGATGAAGTTAAACTGAGACAAATTTATGACGCGAGAGGTCCAATTCATGCAAACCTGAACATATCTTGCTCTTTCTTAGCCGTTAGTCGGACACAACTAGCAAAAGCAAGCTATTTACACAAAGGCGTACAAAGCGTCTCAAAGGATTAAATTTTCTTTTTTTTTCTACAAGAGCAAATTTTAGGCTACAGCCCTCCCAAACCCAAGACATATAAACGATGGTCTCCCGGACTAGCATATTTACTCGAATACAACCAACACTGGTTATTTATGGCTAATAATGTTGACTAGTACCAACTATATTACCCTTATCTCGGATAGTGTAGTTCCAGTTTCACATAAAAAAATGCTAATGTTTGAAAAGTCTAGGTAGATTATGCTAAGGGTGTTCCTGTTTTGTATTTTCGGTCAAATGATTGTTCATGCCGGCTAAATCTGGCTAAACGATTGTAATGTTCGTCTTGATTTAACGTTGATGTGCCCCCGTACGTGAGTGCCAGTTACGTTACGTTGACTTTGTGTCTTCCAGGTGCCACAGAGGTGCCACCCTGCTTATGTGACGTTTTATTATCAGTAGTTTTCTAAGATCACTTTGCAATGCCGTGAAGTTTCCTAAAAGCGAGACTGTTTAACCTCGCCGTAATGTGTCCGATCCTATCTCGAAGAATCAACGGCTATGTGCCACAGAAAGTGGGTAAATCCCACTATTCACCACTGGTCCACTAAAAATGAAGAAGGCAACAGTTAGCCCAAAACTAGGAAACGGGAAAGGCAATGGCGGCTACGAGAAGACCCCGAAGGGATGGGAGGCCTACACCAACGACGACGTGCTCGTAGATCAGTGAGAGGTGCGAACGCTTGGTTTTAACGCGACTTTGTCTCTGGTTGGACATCCATGTCGTGTCTGTGACCGTATGAGAGGTCCTAACGCTTGGTTTCAGCGCGAGTTTTTGTCTCTGAAGTTTGGACACCCGTTTCGTGTCTGTCACTGTGTGCGCTTTAAATATAACCTCTCTGCGCTGAGAATCAACGCAGAAACAACCTATCATCACCTAGCTAAACCCTAGCAACGACCAAGAAGCAACCTAGAAACAACTAGATCATTCTTCGGAATCGTCCAGTTTCTCTGTTTCAAGGCTCGCGCGGCTTGGTAGTTAGTGCAAGCTTCGCCCATTTTTTTTTGTAACTTGTATGCGATAACAAAACTGTTGTACGAAGCACACATCTTCTAGCGTGCTGGCGTTAGTTTGATAACGTTAGTCACAATGATATTTTAAGAAGCAGAATGGCTTGGTTCATGTACTGAAGGGCCAAGGAGTAGCCGCATTTGTGCACCAACACACGTCCCAGTAGTAATAAAGAAATGTAGGGTGAAGAGACACAAGCATACGTTTTCATGGATACTCATGCAACTAGGCACAGACAAGGGCCTGATTTAAGGACGCTTATTTCCTAGGCCCCCTCTAGGAAACAGTCGAGCAGAGTGAAATTTATTCTTTGCCTTTCTTCATTCGCGCCTACAACTGTTACACGAAGATATAGTGCATTTCATTACTGTCACCTTTCAAAGCAATAGAAAAATGTGTCGACGAATGATTGCATGCAAGTGTCCTGCTTCGTATATGAAAAAAAAATACAATGCTAGAGAACTCGATTAGAGAGGACCATTCCCACCGAGTTTGTCACCATCAATCATGCACAACCATCCTTCTGACGCCTACTGCAGCGCCGCGAGTTCGGTCGGTCTCGCGGCGAATCAGCGATCGGAATGGCGGTGCTAGGTGCAGGATTTTCTTTGTCTAACCTATTTGAGATACCAGCGAAAAGTAGCGCCCTCTGACGTTGAGTAGCAGCGCACGCAAGAGACATACACAGCGAAATGAGGTCTCTAAAGTGGCAGTGCCCTTGTAACAAATGACCTCGACTCGTGGAACATCTGCGGAAACGACCTCGACTCTGTAACATCTGCAGAAAAATTTAACGGACAAAACACTAGCATTTGTGCACATCTACAACACAGTATGTGTGACAGCTCTCGCTATCTATGATATGACGGACGTGTGGCGTCATGTGATGGCGGCATGAACATGTCACAAATTTCTGCCATTTGTGACGTCACGAGATGACGTCACCAGTGACATAATATATAATAATTGTTGGGGTTTGACGTCACAAAACCACGATATGATTATGAGAGATGCCGTAGTGGAGGGCTCCGGAAATTGCGATCACCTGGGCTTCTTTAACATGATGCTAATTCAAAGTACAAGGACTTCAAGAATTTTCGCCTGCATCGAAAATGCGGCCGCCGCTGCCGCGATTCGATCCCTTGACCTTCGGGTCAGCAGTCGAGCACCATAACCACTAGACCACCGCGGCGGGTTGTCGCCAGTGACATAGGTCACGTGGGTTTTGGCCATGTTTCATCTCTGCTTGACTAGCATACGGTCCATGTGACCCGTGCATGGACCATAGGACGCTTGCGGCGATGTTATAGATTTGGACTTTACACGTAACATGACGGCGATGGCGACGTCAAAACGCACCTGAAGACTCCATATAATTGCTGTCATAATAATAAGGCAGTTTTAAATAAACGGTCCAACATTTCAAACCTGCAAACGCCAGCACTTTACACTTGCCCGTAGCTATATTTGCTATCCTTGTTTTTAAAATGTGCACTGTGTTACTGCGACAACTGTAATTTGACACAGCGGTCGCCGACTGCTTGTGGCGACGTCGCAAACTGTCAGCTTTTGTGCTTGACACCTACAACGTTGTGGTTTTTAAGAAAAAGAAAAAACAAACAAAGCCCAGATATAAAAGAAACGAAAAGAAAAGCAAGGATCCGAAAAGGGAGCAAAAGGATTCTACGCTTCACAGAGCTGACCACGGCGGCTTTCGTGCAGCGACTCCAAATAGAATTCTGAGACTCCGTTCGCCTCCTCAACGCTCCACCAACCTCACACGAATACACATACACAGAGACAAGCTCAAAAGAAAAACAAACAAGAAATATATACAACGCACAAGACCACCGGTGTTCCAGAAAATCTCAACCAATGCTAAATCCGCTTTGCCCGAAGGATGCGATCCTCCATTTTTTTCTGATAGATAGTTCTCTTGGTTTTCTGGTCGAAAGCCTGTGTTTCTCTCTTTCCTTTTTGCTTGAGAACAATGAAGCCGGGAAGTTATTGGACACTGGTCACAATATAGAGAGCTCCACAAAGCCGAAAGGAACGATGAAGAAAGAAAGGTCAGCTGATGGAAGCAAAAAACGCTGTACCAAACTATGGCGTTGCAGGAACCTCGAAGGTCCGCGCTTTTTGAAACGCGAGTATGAGCATCCCGAAAAGGGAGGGGGGAGGTGGGAGCTCTTTGCCACAAGGCATGCGCCTCGTGTGTCACGCACAAAAGCGATGCCGCCGAAGCCTCGCAATACAAGTGCTGTACCTTCTTTTGTTGGGGACTACATCAACGAATGGGGCACGACACGGTAAACAAAGGGATGTGCACGGTACGAAAAGTGCGAAAACTAGCGGTCGTCCTGTGCGCTTCTTTCTCTGTCCTTGTTTTGTTCCGCTATATTATGTATTTAAGTCAAGACCAACTAGCCCAAGTTTCAGCTTTAACAGAATGCTGTCCTGCCTGCCTGCCTGCCTGCCTGCCTGCCTGCCTGCCTGCCTGCCTGCCTGCATAGATAGATAGATAGATAGATAGATAGATAGATAGATAGATAGATAGATAGATAGATAGATAGATAGATAGATAGATAGATAGATAGATAGATAGATAGAGATAGATAGATAGATAGATAGATAGATAGATAGATAGATAGATAGATAGATAGATAGATAGATAGATAGATAGATAGATAGATAGATAGATAGATAGATAGATAGATAGATAGATAGATAGATAGATAGATAGATAGATAGATAGATAGATAGATAGATAGATAGATAGATAGATAGATAGATAGATAGATAGATAGATAGATAGATAGATAGATAGATAGATAGATAGATAGATAACGAAAGGTGTCCATTCTGCAGTGAAAACGGGAGCACAACTGTCTTGCTCGACAACGTTAGCCGCTAGGCATATGCGCCCAATGTTGTCCGAGTTCACCTCGTGCTGTGCAGGTTTTATGGAATTGTACACGTAAGTAGCAATTCTCATACTTGAGTTGTGCAATGCAACGAAGATACAGCTCTATGTGCTGCTGTAGCAGTGTGCGGCCTTAAGAAATGAAGCCACATCGATATTTAGCACGCTCTATGGTGAAACTAAATGTGCATATACGTTTGTATCTATGATGTCGTATGGACTAGTGAACCTACGCCAAATCGCTTCAGCTCTTCGCAGGCCCTGAAGCAAATAAGTTCGGCAGCATGCCATACCCTGTAACACTTGAAGGCGGAAGCCCGCTGCACACCTATTAATGCGATAAGTAATAAAGTCCTGGACCCAGTCTGTCGGATCGGAACGAAAACCAAAAACGATAAACAAAAACAAAAAACGATATTTTTGACCGGAACGAAAACGTACCCGAACTTTATTATTTCCTTCCCGCGCCCTCTGCGTGGCTGTCGAGTATTCCACCACAGTGCCACGCTAGTGCTTGTGACTCCTTTGCAAAAAATACTCTATACAAATCAAAATAACGACCTGGCGTCACACAATGCGAACTGCGCAACGAGTCTGTCATTGAATGCTTCCAACCAGTTACAAAGGACTCAGCCATAATTCTTCATCGTCATCAGCCACAGCCCAAAGTGAAAATAGTGTCTTACAGATGTGTAGCGGGTGCCACAACTCTCTGAAGAATGACAAAAAATGACATAGTGGGTGCTATGCTACTTCAGAAAAATTACGATGATTCATAGCGTAGTGGGTACCTTACATGTGTACTTATATTAGTTGCCCCAAGAGAGTCTACAACGCGCTCTAGAAAGGCCGCTCTTGCAGCTTTCGCTGTGACTGTTCTACGTGTTCCGCGCATGCCTGGCGATCTTTTTTATCAGAACAGTGGTCTCGCACATCAGAGAGTACATTCAATGATCCGCTGCTTGTGACATCGTGCTCACTCCCTTGACACAAAGCATTGAGGTTGCTTTGAAGGGTATACTGGTTTGTGCTAGTTGGTAGGAATTCGTGGTGCACTTACTCGCACTCCTCTGAAGAACGTGGGAAGGACTTGTTTTACCCCTGTCCCACTTAAGAGGAGGGCAAGTATCTATATCACAAATCCAGTGTTTTTTATGATTACCTTAACTTCAAATTTTTGCATAGAAAAAAACCATTCTGTAACATTATTTTTTTCGTCCCGGAACAGAAACAAAACGGATATTTCTGCGGTCGGAACGAAACTCAAGCCGAAACGAAAAATATTTCGTTACCGACACCCTGCCTGGGCCAGACATACCGAGCCGCATTGTGAGATGCGCGCACCAATTTGCCTGGACGTTCTCTGACGACTTACTCGATCGTCCCCACTGAAGCTCCCTACGCCTCAAGTGGTATTGCAAACGAGTGCGCCATGAAAAGACGTCATCACGTGACGTCATGACGCCATATTTGGTTCAACGTGCAGCGCGGCACAGACGAAGGACGATAACGTACCACCAACTCGACCAACTTGCCGTGTTAATCCAGTCATGCTTCAGTCATGTTAATCCAGTCACGTAACAGATATGTGCGATCTGTGACTTCGGATGGCGTCACGTGACGACGTCGCAACCTGACGTCGTCGTCACTTGTGTCACATGTGCCTTTGCGTCACTTCATTCGCCTGCCGTGTTTCGCTCAAGAGGCTGCTCAATGGTACTTCTGAGGCTTTCGCCTTAATCAAATACAAATCTCTACCACCTAGGCATGTCTTCAAGATGTTCTGGATCTCTGGGAACAACTCGAATGCCAAGTGACAACACGCACCGGCGTTTCTATGCACGTGACAGCGTCCGGTGTCTGTTCCTCCTCTGTCAGTAAATGCACGAAACACTACGGCTGCACCGTACTACAGCGATTGGGAAACGCTTCACTCGAGGTGCCGGATTTAAGAGATTCGATTCGTGCTGCCTCCACAACGAAGGCGTGCTCAGGCGAGGATGGCAGGGTTTTACGTTCACTTCTCGTGGAGCGCTCAATTCGGGACCGTGTTAGATCGAATACGCAAATGCGCGTTCGATGTCGTCGCGTTGTCAGCGTGTTAAAGGAATGTAGAAACGAGAAAAATGCTCGTTCTTCATTAAGGTTCGCCTCGTGGAGGATTACAGGGAGTTTGTTGTTCGAGGAGTGCGTCGTCGGCTCTACTCCTCCGCCTCATAACTTTTATATTTACCGTACAGCGAAAGTCGCACTGAGTGCTAAGGCGGCGCGCTGCTCTGCTTCAGAATATAGCTTCGCACATCAGCACTTTGTTACGGTGCAGGTACTGCACACATTCCATTTTTTATGACAAAAGCCATAGATATACCTCAACAAATACAAAAAGTGATCGTCTGCGTCAACACGATCGGTTTAAGAAGTCACAGGGTTCCTATGCATTTGCCTCAGATGATTCGAAGGCGAAAGATATCTTGTTATTTTAAGATCGAAGCTGTTCTTAGACGAATATCCCCTGTTCGTATGCGTAGCGCTGGTTACGGGGTATTGCTGCGTGGCGAGAGTGGTAGTCGAGTAGGAAAGGAAGGGCTGAGCCGCGCCGTGATGGGCTAGGGCGAGGCTCGGTGGAAAGGCTGAAACAATAAGACGTACTAAGAGGGGAGGAGTCGAGGCTCGGCGGAAAGAGCATATGTCGGCAAGCTCACTCATGAGTCGACTCACACAGACTCACTAAGGCTCAGATCGGGCCATGATTCTGAGTCTGAGTGAGTCCGGCTGAGAAAAATTTTGGTGCTTCTGAGCCTGAATGAGTCCGGCTGAGAAAAATATTGGTGAGCCTGAGTCCGAGTGAGCCATAGGCGCAAAATATATTTCTTGAGTGAGTCTGAGTGAGCTCCACCTTCTATAGCCGACCTGTGGTCCTATCTACTCATCTTCAGCATTACTATCAGCCTTATATTGGTTGCGTTTATACTGAAGTTCATTCACACATATCTCCACGAGCTAGCGTTCATGCGCCACCTCAATATTTATTGATCGGAAGCGTGAGTTAGAGAGGAGGGGGAAGGGATTGCCATTACCTCCCTGCGCAATCTCTTTCACGGACAGGAAGTTCTTGCTAAAGTTATCTCCTGTGAGTCGCGTATTTAATAAAAATGTCCTTCCTGGATTGAAAACACAGATTACACGTATTTGAAGGTACAAGTTAAAAAGGCCTAACGTAGAGCACCGATTATGCGAGATATTGGCGTTAATGAGCATTGACGCCATGATCGAAAAAGCTAGTTTTACGCTAACAGACTCATGGGTCGACTCACTCAGGCTCACTCAGGCTCAGGCCAAGCTGTGAGTCTGAGTCTGAGTGAGTCTGGCTGAGTAATATGTTGGTGAGTTTCAGTGCGAGTGAGTCCGATTGAGAAAAAGCCGGCAGATCCCACGCATTGTGGGAATCGATGTAATGCGAAGCAGCCAGCAAAGAGCTGCACACATCGTCTTGTATGTCACTGAGGAAAATGCGTGTCATGGTTGTCATGTTAATTCCTATTATTTATGTTCGTCACACAGTAACGTCACGCAATACCAACTTCGGGGTCGATCAAGCTAGAGAAACGACCGCCAGCGCCCCATGAGCGTGGCACGCAAAGTCATGCTGTACATGACATACGTGTCATGACTTTCATGTTAACTCGTGTTATTTATGTTCCTCACACGGTCACATCGCAAGATACCAATTTTGGTGTATATCAAGCTAGCGAAACGGCCGCCAGCACTCCATGAGCGTGGCACGTAAGTCATGCTGTACATGACATGCGTGTCATGATTTTCATGTTAACTCGTGTTTTTATGTTCCTCACACAGTCACGTCGCGCAAAACCAATTCCCGGGTAGATCAAGCTAGCGAAACGGCCGCCAGCGCGCCATGATCGTGGCACGTAAGTCATGCTGTACATGACATGCGTGTCATTATTTTCATGTTAACTCGTGTTATTATGTTCGTCACATAGTCACGTCGCGCAATACCAATTTCGGGGTAGATCAAGCTAGCGAAGCGGCCGCCAGCGCCCCATGAGCGTGGCACGTAAGTCATGCTGTACGTGACATGCGTGTCATGATTTTCATGTTAACTCGTGTTTTATGTTCGCCACACAGTCACGTCGCGCAATACCAATTTCGGGGTAGAGCAAGCTAGCGAAATGGCCGCTAGCGCTCCATGATCATGGCACGTAAGTCATGTTGTACATGACATGCGTGTCATGATTTTCATGTCAACTCGTGTTATTTGTGTTCGTTACACAGTCACGTCACGCAATACCAATTTCGGGGTAGGTCAAGCTAGCGAAACCGCCGCCAGCGCCCCATGAGCATGGCACGTAAGTCATGCTGTACATGACATGCGTGTCATGATTGTCATGTTAACTCGTGTTATTTATGTTCGTTACACGTTCACGTCGCAAGATACCAATTTTGGTGTATATAAAGCTAGCGAAACGGCCGCCAGCGCACCATCAGCGTGGCACATAAGTCATGCTGTGCATGACATGCGGGTCATGATTTTCATGTTAACTCGTGTTATTTATGTTCGTCACACAGTCACGTCGCAAGATACCAATTTTGGTGTATATCAAACTAGCGAGACGGCCGCCAGCGCACCATGAGCGTAGCATGTAAATCATGCTGTACATGACATGCGTGTCATGATTTTCATGTTATGACTTGTCATTTATGTTCGTCATACAGTCACGTTACGCCATACCAATTTTGGTGCACATTCTATGAACCAAGCGACCAGAACACAAAGTCGTAGGCGGCTAGATAGAATAGAATAGATAATAGATAGATAGATAGATAGATAGATAGATAGATAGATAGGATAGATAGATAGATAGATAGATAGATAGATAGATAGATAGATAGATAGTAGTAGATAGATAGATAGATAGATAGATAATAGATAGATAGATAGATAGATAGATAGATAGATAAGATAGATAGATAGATAGATAGATAGATAGATAGATAGATAGATAGATAATAGATAGATAGATAGATAGATAGATACGCTCAAAGTCGCAGAAGTTCGCTAAGAAATGCTTCGCATTTAAAAAGTTTAGTGAGTCTGAGTCCCAGTGAGTCCGGTTAAGGAACATTTAGGTGAGTCTGAGTCCGAGTGAGCACTAAGAGCGGAATATATTTCCCGAGTGAGCCTGAGTAAGCTCAAACATTTTTGCCGACCTATGGGAAAGAGTGAACCAATGAGAGTCGCACAAATATGGGTGAGGGTGAGCCTGATGAAGGGGGCATCAGCTTTGCTGTTTCGACAGTGTTCGTGAAGTCGAGCTTACCGCACTTTTTCTCCTGAGATTTACGACAAATAAAATTTTCTGTATTCTAAATGTCACGTCGACCACTGCACACAATCCAATGTGGTGGTACCGTGGTTACGGTGCTCAGCTGTTGATCCAGATGTTACAGTTCGATTCCGGCTACGGAGGTCGCATTGCGATGAAGCCGAAATGGTGGAGGCCCGTGTATTGTGCGATGTAAATGCACCATAAAGAACATTAGATGGTCGAAATTTCCGGAGCTCTAAAACTGCGGCGTGCCTCATAATCATATCGCGCTTTTGGGACGTAAAACCCCCGATATTATTATTGTAACAATTGCACCACGGCTAGTATTCTAATTCTCAGTCCTTTGCTGGCTTCGCTGGCCCGGATTAATAACGTCGGTCGCGGCCCGTACTCGCACGACCAGTAGCTGCATGGGCTTCTCTGACTGTCTGGGGCGACTGGCACGTTTCGGCGCGTTGGGAGTTGATTGTAAGACGCAGTATAGTGAATGTTTATTAAAAGAGGACTTTCACGGGACGCTTTGCTACGCAAACAACTTTCGTCACCCAGCAGAGTCTCTGTGCTCACCGCGTCGGTTAGGTTAACGAGAAGCTGTTCTGTCGGGAGCAGGCCGTTGCGCATAATTGCGACGCTCTCGTGATTGGTGTTTCGCTAATTAGTGTGACTGTCCTATGCGAGCTTGTAGTCTCATTAGGCATAGTCACGCGAGACCTGTAACTATTCAGGTCTGATAATGCCATGAAAATGAGGGACAAGGAATGTAGAAAGTGGGACTCCAAATGTTTGTGTGATGCTACTTTAAAGAAAGAAAGAAAGAAAGAAAGAAAGAAAGAAAGAAAGAAAGAAGAAAAGAAAGAAAGAAAGAAAGAAGAAAAGAAAGAAAGAAAGAAGGAAAGAAGAGAAAGAAAGAAAGAAGAAAAAAGAAAGAACGACGAAAGAAAGAAAGAAAGAAAGAAAGAAAGAAAGAAAGAAGAAAGAAAGAAAGAAAGAAAGAAAGAAAGAAAGAAAGAAAGAAAGAAAGAAAGAAAGAAAGAAAGAAAGAAAGAAATGAAAGAGAGAAAGAAAGAAAGACTCGAAGGCGAAAGCGACCTTTTTTTTCCTCAGTCGATTGCACTGATCCATCCTCCGTGTCCCCGAAAGCTTTCTGCACCTAACCTGGTTTAGCGTTGCCTCCAAAATCGGAGGCATCACAGCTTTCTGCACCTCACGTGGTTTCGCAAGACTGCCTCTGAGATTGGCCCACGTTTGACCAAGCGACTATGACGTGTGATGACGTCATCGTCTGACGTTGTGTTGTATGAGGACATTGTGACATCTATTTAAAGTAATAATGACGGCGCAAATTTTGGCGACCTGTGAGGTCAGAACGACGTCATCGCTGGATGATTTCTTGCATCTCTCTGATGATCGGCTTTCGCCGACGATCAGTTTTCGCCTATGATCAGGAATGTGAGGCTTGTGCCATGAAATAAATAAATAAATAATATAAACAGGTTGTACATGCCACGCATTCTCATCTTTTGTTTTACTTCAGTTCCGGCAAATATCTTCGTAACTTCCGTTATGTCCCAAGACTCACAGGTTCTGCGCAATGAGCGTTCCATACCATTAAAAGGAAGTCAAGAAGAGTTGCCTTCTTGCTCTACTTGTGTTTGCATATTCGCGTCCTCGACAAACATCCGACCCGTTTCACCATTTTTATTCTCTAAAAGAAAACTGCGTTCCTGCGACCTTAATTTATCCTTTATTGTAAAGTTTCGCGCTTTTCCTACGACAAAGTTTGCCTCTGTACGCCTAGCGAGGAAGTGCCCATTTGCATACACATCTGCCTATGCAAACACCAGACGCCTAGCTCGCTTTTGAATCTCTTTGATGAGAGCCTTCGGAACTTCACAGGTGTAAAGAAAAAGCATGGCGGCAGATCCCACGCACTGTGGGAATCAAGGTAATGCGAAGCAGCCAGCAAAGAGCTGCATGCATCGGCTTGTTTGACTTTGAGGCAAATGAAGTCATCCATGTCATGACATCTATTGATGCTACTATAGCGCGAATTTCAGAGACGAGGGACGAAAGAACACAACACACACAAGCGCTAACTACCAACTGATTTTTATTGTTTGAGACACGTATTTATAATGATAACCGCGCGCCTGCGCCACTTGACCTCCACAACCCACGACACCCTGAAGTGATAACAGTAAGCTTACTGTGTAAAAGTAATCGGTAACATGCCAAACCAAAAAGTTAGACGCGATCCATCCAGTACTATGAAGGGCCGCACCTAGAAAGCACAATTCTTTCTTTTACAGGGCAATGGAAGGCATGCTGATACAATGGTGACCATCCTTGACCATTTCCGCTGCTTCGACTATTTCTCGTGCTTTCTGGTCGGCATGAATGAAGAGCAGTGCGCATTTTTTAAACTCTGGCGTACATCCGCAGCTTCGGCAATGCGTCGCTACGTGACCCTGCAAACCACCCCGGACATTGTGCGCATGCTCCCTGGGGCGGTTGTTCAGGTAGCGCCCGGTCTGTCCCACATATCTGCTGCCGCTTGTTAAAGGAAATGAATAAACAACAATTTCATTACACTCAGCAAAGCGTACACGTTGCTTCGTGGAACACGTGTATTTTTCTTTGGCCGTTGGTCATATCATTTCGTATAGGCTTGATAATTTTTTGGGTGCCGACATGACAACCTTAACATTTGCTTTTTGGCCTAACCTATATAATTATGGGAATTACGATGAAAGTAAGGAATAACGGCAAACCTTTTGTTCTGATTTTGTTCTTTTGTTCCGGTGCTTTGTATAGGCTCTGGGCTACCGACGCCTCTTTCTGATTGTCATGTTACCACCTTGCCACATTGCCACCCGCCACGGTGGTCTAGTTGTTATGGTGCTTGACAGCTGACTTGAAGGTCGCGGGATTGAATCCCGGCCGTGGCCGCCACATTTAGATGGAGACGAAGTGCTAGAGGAATGTGTACTTATATTTAGGTGCGCGTTAAAGAACACCACATGGTCAAAATTTCCGGAACCCTCCACTACGGCCTCCCTCATAACCGTCCTGGGGTTTTGGAACGCAAAACCTCAACAATTATGATTAAAAACCATATTGCCATGCGCGCTCGTTTCCATGTGGCCGTTACACGCGTTACTGAGCTCGGCGCTGGCTCCTCCGGAATGTATCGGAAGCTTCGCGATTGTTGCAAAACGTCCTGATAGGATTGTGCGCAGGACGCGAGTAGACGAGTTTCTTCTCGAACTAAGCCTAGCGCCAGCGCTAACGCTGAAGGTTCGATAAGGCATATATAAAAGAGCCGATGCGCTTCACGGACGATCAGGTTACCGACGACTCTGCTCGACGCTATTATTGCAATGAGTGTGTCATTTCTTTTTATCTGGGCGCAAGTTCGCCCACTAAGGTGTTTCATCTTTCGCGTCCTTCATCGTCGCGACCACGTGGCAATATCTTGGTAGCGGCAGGTAACACCACAGCCAGGCACGTGGACAAAGGGGGGGGGGGGGGGTGCAGGCCCCCCACTTCCCTCCCCAAAATTCGTCCAGCCTTCTATATTTCCGG
Source organism: Rhipicephalus sanguineus (assembly GCF_013339695.2). NCBI lineage: Eukaryota > Metazoa > Arthropoda > Arachnida > Ixodida > Ixodidae > Rhipicephalus > Rhipicephalus sanguineus. Next base: position 149,333,426 of record NC_051182.1, read on the forward strand.
GCAACTTTTTTTTTCTTTTTCCATGAAAAGACTTTTTTTCGAACAACTAGGCCATGCCCCCCCCCCCCCGAAAAAAAAAATCCTGAATACGTGCCTGACCACAGCTGTTGTTGCTATTACGACATTGCTCTTCGAGAAATACACCGCACCCTTTTTATCTGGCTAGATAATCACGATAAACATTGAAAATGCCTATCGGGTATCCCTTGATTGCATTCGCGCCTTGATACCAAGAATACATAAATGTCGGCAGACAGGAACTCTCCGGGAAAACTGCGCGAAAAGACGGATGCTGGGAGCGATTTCCACGAATAGAAATGACCTATGAGGATCACACTATCTGGATTCAACAAGGAGCAAAGAAAAAGAAGACCCAGTCTGTAAGAATGTGTGGGTATATCCGTTGTCCTTGTATTAACTTGTTTCGCATTCTTCAAGCGTGCGAGACGCGAGATCAAAGGAGCGGACACGCAGCCCCGAGAATTCACTCAATCACTCAGATGCGGGGTCGGAAAAAAAAGAATAAAGAATGTCTAAATGAAGGGCCGGAATACCGGCAACATCTAGGAGGTCTGTGCGAGAAAAGTTAGAATCGATGGGTGAATATGAATGTGGGTGTAGGGAATGACTGAAACGGTGCCGGGAGCTGGGATGTGCTTTCTGGTTTAGCCGAAAGTGTGTCCCGGATTTTTTTTTTTTCGCTTACGTCATTGGATAAGAGGAAGGGAGGCGTGTACTAGTAAATAGTGAAAGTTTCCAAGAAGCCAAGATTTTGGTTAAAGGAGCATGTACAGGCTGTTTCATACTTAGGGGAAATCTCGGAGCGCCTGGCATCGCGATGCGACTAGCGCTGCAATCGCGCGTCGGCAGCAGCTCGCGCGTGCGCAGACGCTTCAAGGGTGTAGAGTTGTACATCTGCGCACGCGCGAGCTGCTGACGGCGCGTGGTTGCAGCGCTGGCCGCATCGCGATGCCAGGCGCTCCGAGATTTCCCCTAAGTATGAAACAGCCTGTACATATGTTGGCGTAGTTGTGGGAACCGTTTCGGTCGCGTAAAAAGGTGAAAGTTAAGATAGTTATTGCTGCTTAGGCAGGCGTGCGCGCTGGGGGAAGGAGGGTGTGGGCTGCGGGCCAGTGGCGCAGGCAGGTGCAAGTCCTCGATCCGAAGTCAGGGCCGGGCAGGCAAGTGTGGTCGAGTGTCATTTGGCGCTGTGTATCCCATCCCATGGCAGGGGGCACGTACCAGGTATGCCACCCCTGGCTACGCCACTTGAGGTGGCACAAGCCTCGCGGGTATCACATGATTACCTATGGGTTTTGTCGGCAATAATACATGAATGTTAGCAGGGAGTTACTAGAAGCTATAATTAGTGCATCTTACACCCTAAAAATCCCTTCTTATCACTTCGCATATCCGTATTACATTAGGTGACCCCCCCTCCTCTCCTTTGAAGCTTTCTGTACGGGGGGCACTGGCAGCCGCTCCCCCGCCCACCTACGAAAGGTTTTTGCACCTCGCGTGGTTTTGCGCTGCCTCCGTGATCGGCCCTCCTCTGGTCAAGCCACAATGTCATGTGATGGCTTCATGATGACGTCAGATGGCAGAGGTATTGCAAGCCCTTCACATGGTTTTGCACTGCCTTCGTAATCGGGTCACCTTTGACCAAGGCACAATACCATGCGATGAGGACATGATGACGTCAGCTGGTGAAGTTATCACGTGATGAGGATTTTTTTGCATCACTCGTGTTGACGGCGACGCCGCGGGACGACGGTCGACGCCGACGGTCAATTTTAGCGTTTGATGAGGCATCTAAGGCTTTCGTCTTAAGACTCGGAAATTCCATCGCTATTCATGTTCTTTCCGTGTGAAAAATTAATGCCACGAGGTGAAGCTTTTCAAAAGTTAATTAGCAGCGGCTGTTTTTCAACGCAGCGAACCGCCTCAAAGTATCCGTCGGGTCGCAACGACTACGCCGCGTGGCTTTTCTTTCGAGCTTCATTCGCAGAACATTTTTTCTTGTGGAAATACTCGTACGCTGACGCTTCAAAAAACTGCGCAAGCTCCTCTTGACTTCCTCATTCTGAGAGGGAGTAAACTGCCTGAAAAGCGAATTGGAGCACTGGATCCGTTATGGAAATTAGTGCGGCTCGAAGCGGCGGCAATGTTTCGGTTTCGCCGCGCGCTTTTTGCCACACCACCACGGCGGCGTCATCAAAATACAGCCTCGATGCGTAGCGAGACGAGCTCTCGAATAAACGACATCCAACGATCACTACTCCCTCCACCCTCCATTCCGCCGTTTCTCTTGCACAGCATGATCAAAAGAACGTTCTTGTTGTCCCCGTCAAAGCTGTGTTGCTTTGCGATTCCCGGCTAACAAATAAATAAAATAAGCACAGAAGAAGAGTAAGGCTGATGGCTTACACGGAGCAAACAGGACAGCAATGATGTACGGGAAAGCGAGCTTGCGGGGGCGGACCACACTCACAGGGCTTCTCTGCGTTGCACGGCTCCACAAGAGCAGTAAAGATGCCACCACCAGAGCAGTAGTATGTACGACATCAACGTTGAAAGAAAAATTATGCACTTGCTTTGGCTCACCGACAGCATGGGCTTTTCGCAGCGAGCGTCCACTTTGCCGGCTTAGATTCTTTCTGTGACCCGAAAATTTTATTTGGGAAAGCAAAGCCTTCGAAGACGTGGTTGCGTACTTGAGCGCATGTTGGTGAACACGTGGCTAGTAAGTGAGTGAGTGAATAAACGTTTCATCTTCTAGCAAACTGCGCAGCAGACGGGACACAATGAAGCAACGAAAGGAACAGACGAGCGCAGACTCACAACTGATTTTTTTGTAAACGTAGTCCACATGAATAGTGCCCAGCAAAAGACGTGTCACTGCCAAAGTTTATCCGCGTACCGCAACTCCCCCCCTTCCCCCCCCCCCCCAAAAAAAAAGAAATGTTGCTTCTTTGTGTGCCGTCTGCTGCGCAGTTTGCTAGATGAAACCTTACCAGCTCACCCAGCTTTCAACGCTTGTTACGAATAAACGTTTATTGGGTCCAGCAAAACGCCGGGTGCGCGATTAACACGTGGCTAGTACTTTATTGTATTTCTTGTTCTTGGTTATCTTTGGGGGAGTGTGGTTTTGATAACAATCTCTTGTCTATTCATATATATCTTTGGCTTTTTTTTTATTAAACATTCAGTTTTTAGTCAGCGCCTGCATCGTCGTTTCCTTTTCTCTTCCGTGTTCTGTTTGCGTTGGCCGTCCTGAGCTAGCTGGTTGCTCACTCTGCTTGCCGTCTGTTGCTACGAGCCAGTTTCTAATGCTAATACAGAGCACGTGCTCCCATTGGAACTTGACAAAGCAGAGATCCACAATAAAATGAAGCTGGGCAGTTCACCTTCAACCAGATTTCACCATACTCGAAGCTGCACTAGTAATCTGGTAACACTACGAATCAATTTTGGTCTTGCTGGCGTGCAGACTTGCCGGCCTAAATATTCCGGAAAAATTACCCCGTCTTCGGGAACTCTGTCTATTACACATTAACTGCACGTACGCTCATAGCACTTATAAAATCCTATTCATTTATTTGCAGCTTGCCAGAGCCTTGAAGACCAAGCAAGAGGGAAAAGTAGGGCTCTTGTTTCTATGCTTTTGGTTATTCAAAATATTACTTACAGTGCAATTATAAAAAATGTATCCACAATATCGCTAATGTTATATTTGCCTACACGTTTGGATATAAGTTTAAATGACATGGGTACATTGGCTATTTTTTTTTATTAGTTCAGGCTCCTTTTCAAGTACACCCAACGGCAACCCTGCTCAAAATGGTTTCACCAGTTGCACCCTCTGCTAAACGTAATCTGGGTCCTCTTCGTTTTCTTTCTAAAAGCTCAGAAACTCGCCGCTTTCCTATCAAGAATCCTACGTCACGCTGATAGCACCACGCCGTTCGTGACCTGAAAGCACCTCGCGTGCTGCGTTCAAGCAGGAAAAGGCACGCAAGGTGCAGGACGATTATTGTTGCGTGACACTAATGCACCCCAGAGGCTCGAACAATTCCTGGAGAGTATGAAGAGAGTTTGCGGTTGGTGGCACAATAATTGTGCCGCCAACCATGCCGCCTGGTATAATAATTGTTGGGATTTTACATCCCAAAACCACGATATGATTATGAGGGACGCCGTAGTGCAAGGCTCCGGAAATTTTGGCCATCTGCTCTTCTTTAACGTGCACCTAAACCTAACCACACGGGCCTCTAGCATTTTGCCTCCATCGATATGCGGCCACCGCGGCCGGGATTCGGTCCCGCGACCTTGGGGCCAGCACTCGAGCACCATAAACACCGTGGCGGGTATGTCTTCTAGTTTGTCTCTTTGCATGTTTGGTTGCTGGCGTCTCACCGCGCCCGGATGTCTAATCTATGCTCGAAGAAAAGTGCGTGTCACTCTCTCTCTCTCTCTCTCGAATCGAGGGCGGCAATCAGAGCTTTCGAATCGGGCAACCTCCCTCGAGAGGCGGCCTCCATTCTAGAGAAGAGGGCTTGTCCCGGCTCTCATTTTATCACTTGGTTCCCCGCACACATGGGGAAGAACGTTCTCGAGGGCTTCCCAAACCTCAACGAGCTGGCCCACGATCGTGCGCGAGAACTCACGTGCCGCGACGGTCTGGAGGCTCCGGAGGGGTAGGAAGGGACTCAGCAGAATGATCCACTTCTCACATTTAATGAAGTCACTAAGCATTACCAACTTGGCAGGAGAGTCTATCCTCTTCCTCACCCGAAGCTCAGAAGAGCTCTGTCAGCTACTCTGAGAATGTTGCAGACGGGGTCTTTCCCGTCGCGTGGCATCCTCAGTAAGATGTACTCAGACGTTGACCCTGGTTGCCCCGACTGCAGTGAAACCTTTTGTTCCATGGCTCACATGCTCTGGCGATGTCCCGCGTTGCCTAAAACCCTTCTCTCCAGCGAAGCCGAATGGGAGAAGGCCACTAGAAGCACGGCACTCCGAAAACAAGCCCAGGCTATCCAGAGGGCCCAGGAAAGGGCGGAGCGTCATGGCGTTCTACGTGACATCAGCTAATCTGTCTTGCTTGCGTTTTCGTTCTCGAAAACTCTGTGCTCACGAAGTTCTTGCCGAGGATCAAAAGTGACGCTGATAACGATTATGCCGTTCTTGACTTGGAAGTATCAGGCACGCAGAACAAAAAAAGGAAAACGAGAGATAGTTGGCGTGTAATTAACGTGCGTTTCAAGTTAAGCTCCGCGGGCGGTTAGCTTTGCTTCCTCTAGCGCGTACGCTTCAAGGATCTCGCGTTTATTACCAGGCACTTTGCGATGTGTTCATGCTTATCCTCTTGACCGATGGCTGTTTTTCATTCGATTATCCCTATTATCCGATTATCGCTCTAAGTGAATTGACCCTACACTTACGCGCGAAACTTTTTATGCTGTTATCGATTTTCAGCAAATGACCCCTGCCCAATTAGATTTCGTGCGTGGTGGAAATAGAATTTAAATTTAATAAGGTTATTGGGTGCCAAAACCAGGATTCAATTATGACGTTTTCCTCTTGTGCCCCGCTTGGGTCAGCTGAAATGGCATGAGCGAGCATATCCTTTCAATAGCGGCGCTGTTTATGCTCGGCTTAACCCCGCACAGCGTTCGCGAAAACTATCATCATCATCCCGGCGCGCGCTCTCTTCATTTTTTTTCTTGCTTCTTTCCCCTGAACACGTGCGTCCGGATCGCGCTCTCCCGCTGCGCCGATTCGTCCGGCGTGGGATGCAATAACTTGGATGCGCGATAGAAGGAGTGCTAAGGAAAAGAGGAAGAAAGACAGAAAGAGAAAAAGAGACAGAGAGACAGAGAAAGAAATACAAGAGAAAAAGAAACAGACATACAAAGAGACAGAAAGAAACAGAGATCAAGACAGAAAGAGAAACATAGAAGGAGAAAGAAAGAAATTGAGAGAGAGAGAAAAAAAAAGAGGAAGCGGGAAATAACGAGAGAGAGAAAGAGGTGAACGTGACGTAAAATCGCGAAACACTAGTCGCGTGACATGTGCCCGCCAATCCGATGTCGTTGAAGCGGGGCAGGGACACTGGCATGGGAGGGCAGCAGCCTCTTGCTCGGGAGCCCAAACACTAGCCCCGCTGTTGGTTCCAGCCTTGCACAACTAGTGCAAACAGCTGTTTGCACCACTAGAGCGAACAGTTTTTTTTTTTCCGCTTCGAAAGTTACCTGGGGAAAGAAAACTAAAGATAGTCATTCTTGGAATAAAGGAGGAATATCGCTCGCAACTTTTCAAAAGTGCACAACCTGACGAAATACAATGTGCCATTATTATAACGTTAGTGCCTGGACAATCACTATTTAGTGGTGGGGAAGAACTTTGATCCGATCCACTGTTTCTTCTTATTGTTCAGTAAGTTTCATTTCGAAGAAGCTGTACTGTGTCTTTAACTAGTTCGTTTACTTAAAACAGATAAAAAAGACCGCGCCGTACCGCGGGCCATCGGAAAACATTCTTCGCCGACGGGCCTCCTCCAAACGTAAAAGCAAGGGTCTTACTTCAAATCACTTTACCGAAGAGAGGGACAGAGTATTAGATTTCGAAGACATGCCCTCTAACCTTCTATTCTTCACCGCCACTGCAATGCAACATTTCGAAACAAATATATGCGGCACATTCCAAGCTCCGCAACCTGTACAAAAGGTCGCGTTGACTAAGAAGAGAGCGCCTGCACTGTTTAGTAGCCATTCAATTGCTCTGGCAACAAAGGGCGCGAATAGTGAGGCCGTGCCTACAAGCCGCATCTTCTATGGCACTCCGAAAAAGTTTCGTATAAAGATGGATGTACATTCGATTAAGACCTCCATCGCGGCATGACCTCATTCATTCGGCTGAACACACTCCATTTGACAAGGTATATTCCTTTCCGCTACACAGACAAACTAGTGCCGTTCTCCTACTAGGAATGCTCGGGTACTGAGCATCTCTTTAACGAAATCACTGCCAACGTCATTAATTCGACGCTCTATTCATCCGTGACGCAGGTTTGCCACGAAGGGTGCGCATCAGTTATTCGCCCTTCGGTGCGATGTACGGTACTTCTCGACTAACGACTGGCTGTCTTTTGTAATATGTGAGTAGAATCCAAAGCCAAATCCGTATTCTAACGAAAGCTGAGAGTGTATTGGCTTTTGAAAGGGTTCAAGCAGGTAACAACGTGAAATTTTAGGCGAGTTGTTCTGCGTATGATACGAGGTAAACTTCGAGATTTCTTAAAACACAACGTGCGCAATATTAAAGACGGTAGTCTAGGCTTGCAGCGTAATTGAAGTAGTAGTGGAATAGTATTAGCAGAAATGTTGTAGCACTAGGATAATCTTAGTAGTCTTAGTAGCGGTAGTGGGATAATAGTAGTAGTAGCGGAGTAGTAGTGGCTTGACGGCTGTAGTAGTAAGACAGCAGTAGTATTAACAGCATTAGTTTAAAATGTAGTATTGAGATAGTAGTACTAGTAGCAGTGTTTCATTAGTAGCTTGCAGACAACGGACCGGTATGGAAAAGGTATGTGGAAGAAGGTTCACACCAGCTCGCTCTCAGTTTTCCTCTACGTCTTTAAGCTCTACATATGCGAAATAGATAAGCAACACAGGCGGAAGTAACTCATAGTTGCCAGAGCAGAGGGCTGCCCTCCAGCCACTGAGGGCCCTCCAAAGGAAGAAAGTTCACTCGTTAGACGTTGCGGTGAGTGCGTAACGAAGAGGGAACTCTCTTGGAAGGAGGTACAGCTATCCTTCATTAGTCGTCACAGGTCTTCGACGAAAGGAGACCGGCTGGAGTGAGAGACTGGGCTGTGCTAGCTGGATTTTTTTCTTGCTCTGTATGCGCAAAGGCGATACTCAGTTTGTTACAGGTGCAAATTGGTTTTTCGAGTAAGCTCGGGTGGCGAGCTCTTTAAAGAGATAAGCGAATTATATGCCGAGCTTGTCACTGGCTCTAGGTTCATAGACCCGTGCAAGAGAAAGCAAAACGCAGACGGCGTGAAGGTTGGTTCAATGCTACGGGCTCTTTATATCAGTGTCGTGAAAAACGGTGCATACAAATGCACTCTTTTCTGTTCGTTTTGCAGTGATAGATTACGAAGCTAGTCCATGTGATTGTCTATGTGTAAGTGTATAGGTAAGTCGATTAAGCTTGTGCAGTTGTTTCTTGTTCTTCTGGAACTCCCTTGTACAGGACAGGAATTGAAGAGTACGTGTGCATTCAGAGTAAAAACTTCGAAGACCATAGTTGCCCCGAATTTTTTTGCTTTATTTATTTTCAGTACTATGCGTCAGAACAAATTTTACGTGATCGCGTTACTTATTCTCACCACACTCTTGCTCCTGTAATGTGCACAGCACACAGTGCACTGAATGTCATTCTGTCGTGATCCGCCTTTACGCGACATGCGTTGCCTAAACACGCTGTTTCTTTCACGATCAATGCACAAACGCAATATCGTAAATTGCAACATTTCTGGGAGCCTACGCTAGCCACGTGCGGTCGTGAACGATTTCAGGAAGAACACTTCGTCGCGCGACGGTTTCTCGAGATCTGCATGCTCAAATATCAAACTTTGCTATGAAGCACGTTTATAAACATAAGGCTTCACCATGTTCAAAGGATAACTTTTTGAGAACTTTTTGAGTTATTAACGTGATAGCGTTAGAGAGCTCGTGTCGCAGAAATTGTGGTGTCGGCGTCGGCACCGTTGGTTGTGAGCGAAAAATCGTCCGTGAGCGAAAAATCGAGAAAGAAGCAAATAAAATGAAGAATAGAATCTTCGGTCCCATTGAGGATCGAACCCGGGCCGTTCACGTGGCAAGCAGGTGTCCTACCACAAAGCCACGTTGTTACTTGCAGCAGCTTCGAAAAAGAAACACTACATAAATGCCATGTAGTGAAAGGAGTGTCCTTTAACGCATTTTGTTCGGCAGGTGTCACGACGAAAACGAGCCCATTCGGCGATTTGTAGGCACATTTGGGAGGCCATCAAACTACGTCGAAAAAGGCCGGGATAGTGCAGCCATCGCCGCTAAAAACACACACGAACTTTCAAACAGCTTTAAAAGTGGACAACTATGTCCATCTAGCGGAAGGCGTATCAAGCCAACGCCGGGTTTCTAGAGGAGGCGTTGATCAAGCAAATAGCAAACGCTAGATAATGTGCTGTCATCTGTGGGGCATTGTGAGACTCTTCATGTCCTCCGAGATAGCGAGCGCGCGGCGTGTATCTTGGAGGTCATGCGACTCTTGCTTTAGATGAAAAACCTGTACCATTCGCAAGCAAGCAAGCGCGTGTGTCTGTGTGCGTGTGTGTGTAACAATACACAATAATAAGTGGGCACTTAGGTGTTGAAGGGCGCACTAGGGGCCGGATTTCGCTATCGCGTTCAACTCTTAAAGGCGAAGCTTAAGGGTCCCCCAATTTTTTATTTAGCCATACTGAGCACGCAGTGAGGTGAATCATACCTGAACTTATCGGGGTGTTGGGACATGAAACCCCAACAATTATTACTATTAGCTTTTGCCAAATGGCGCCTAATGTTGGCTAAGTAATGTTGGATATCGGATAGTTTCGGCTAACAGCAACACCGCCTTCCTTCAAGCTTAAACCAGTGATTAAGGGGCCCTAGTAAAGTTCCTTCTTTCAAATTCTGATACAGGGCGTTCTCAAACTTCCCCGCTTCGCACAATTCAATACGCCGCGTATTTCACACCGTCGAACTCACAGGCCAGTGTAAATGCGTTTGAAGACCCTTCTAGAACTAAAATAGATCCTCTCTCTCCGAACATTTCTACAAAAATGAGAAAAACCAGAACTTTTCAAAATATACGCCTTCTTTCTCAACTTCACCACGGGCTTCGTCTCAAAGAAATTGTGTTGTAGTACACGTTGCGAGCGAGTGTTCTGCGCGGATGCATTTCCAACCTACCATTGATTGACGGCCGCAGCTCGCACGCCGTGTTGGAGTTCTCAAAGTAAAAGGAAACAGACAAAAATACAACAGCAAACTGAATTGAAAGCTGAACGACGACATGCCAATTTTATCCTGTCTGCCTAAAACGTGTTCGACCGCAGTTTTCGACAACTCCGTATCGTTCCGGCACAGAATTTCCTCAAATCGTTTCAGTCCTCTGGCAGGTTTAGACGGAGAACACGAAAACATATATATATTCGGCAACTAGAAACACAAACAAAAACAAATAATAGAACACGGAGAACCGCGTTCGGCATCTAGCGAGTTCCTCCGTCTATGCCTCAAAGAATTCACCCTCCTGTATTCGCTCTAAGGCTCCAGTTTCCATTCTCTATTTCCTTTTGTTTTGCGGTTGTTTTAAGGAATAGAAACCTCCCTAAATTGTACAGAGGACGACTCGTCAAGATAGGTGTAAAATGCTATCACTCAATAACAAAGTTTAATGTATTGTGTGTGTTTGTGCTTTTGTCTACGCGAGTCATTCGTGGGAATATCGTTCTATGAAAATTTCAGATAGCGGGGTTTGGGTCGCTTTAAGAAAAGTTATTTCCTGAGCCATACTCTGAAAATGAAGCCACTAGTGACGTAATATAACGCATACAAACTATCACATAAAACTATGAATGATTTGTAGAGCTTTTACGTCCCAAAACCACGCTACGATTATGAGACACGCAGGAGTGGAGGGCTCCTGAAATTTCGACCACCTGGGGTTCTTTAACCTGCACCCTAATATAAAAACACGAGCCTCTAGTATTGCGCCACCATCGAAATACGGCCGCCACGGCCGGGATTCGATCCCGCGACCTTCTTGTCAACAGTCCAGCACTATAACACATAAAACTATAATAAATACGAAATGTATAGTAGAAGATTCAATATATCTTGAAAAAGTTAAGAGTTTCTTTGTATCTACTCAAGTCATGCCTGTACTGCCTAGCTTTGGCTAACACGGTCTAGTATTAGATATCTGTTGGCTAATTGTTACTAGAGCTGGATAATTGTGGCTTTTGTTGGCTGACTGTTGTTCGATCTTGGCTATCCACTCCTTTCGCAATGTAATGAAAGAATGCGTGCGCGCTACTACGCCTTCGGCTCACTTAATCACATGGTTCGGTTCAATGACTAGGACAGTTCCTATGAGGAAAATTTGCGGCGAACTTTCAATTTGAAGGGACACTAAAGAGCAAAACGATTTTTCTCGCATTAGTAAAGTAGTCTTCCACGATAGCAAAAACACCACGCTTTCTGCACGAAGACGCTTAATAAGCGAGAAAACGCGCAAAAAGAAAATACAGGTGGCGAAGCCACCTTGGAATTCCCGCACCATTTGCCGTGACGTCACATATTTTTGACGGCGCCTGCTTGGGCCTACGTAGTTCCTAATCGGTTAAATCGAAGTACATTGTCCTCTGAGGGGGCCAGAGACTTGACATAACGAGTTTGTGGAAATTTCGTCGAGCCAGTGCCGCGAAATTATGTTAAATGCTCTTTGAAGTCCTTTACGTCACGAATTACAAATTTCGGCGCGAAATTTGAAAACAATACTTTGAACTTGGTTTTCTCCTCTAATAATAAACCTATGGTGGTGAACTAAACTACACAAGAGTTCTCCGAGTACACTTTATCAATATAAACCAATTCATTGTTGCTCTTTAGTGTCCCTTTAAGCGCCAGGATTCTCAAGCTGAGGTAAAAAAGCTGAAACAAGCTTGATAGACTCATAAAAGCAGAGTGTACGTTGACGTAATGGTAAATTCTCATAAAAAGCGATGCTGACCGTAAAATAGGTGATTCTGTAAAAATATGAACCTATGAAGTAGCATGATAGATAGATAGATAGATAGATAGATAGATAGATAGATAGATAGATAGATAGATAGATAGATAGATAGATAGATAGATAGATAGATAGATAGATAGATAGATAGATAGATAGATAGATAGATAGATAGATAGATAGATAGATAGATAGATAGATAGATAGATAGATAGATAGATAGATAGATAGATAGATAGATAGATAGATAGATAGATAGATAGATAGATAGATAGATAGATAGATAGATAGATAGATAGATAGATAGATAGATAGATAGATAGATAGATAGATAGAAATTGAGCAAGCGCTCATTTGTTGCCCTAAGGTCATCGTCTCGAGCCCTGCATAAACACTTCATCGTTCGTGTTTACATAGCGACCTTTTCGATGACCGAGCGAGATAGCGCACGACGACGCTTACATATGCCCAGGGTGTCGGAACGGAACGAAAACCGAAAACGAAAAACGAAAAAAACGATATTTTTGACCGGAACGAAAACGTAACCGAAACTTTATCTATTATTTCGTTCCGGAGTGAAACCGAAATTTTTTCAATCGTTTTTCGGTTCACGAGAAAACTTCGCAGTCCGGAACAACTGAGCTCATGCAATGTGAGCATACCTCAGGGTACAGTATTAACGCGTACCTCAGGCAGCAATTCCAAATCAAAGATATGTTGAAATTGCGCGAAAAACGGAAACAGTGGCAACCAGAAATGTTGATATTAGCGCAAGTGGACTTCTGCGGGCCTGTCACGCAGGCCAAAGTGGAGAGGGCATTGTCGGCGCTGAAGTTTGTTACAGCGAAGGCTCTTATGAGATCAGAACAGCTGATTTTGGCACCATAGTTGCCCGCTGCCGCCCGTGTCCGTGACCACTATCGCGCGAAGTAAGAAAAATTAAAATGAGAAACAAATTTATAGGATCGGATGGGATTTTAACCTGCGTCCCCTGCGTGGCATTTGAGTCTTCCACCACAGTGTCACGCTGGTGCTTATAACTCCTTCGCAAAAATACTCTATACAGGCGTCATGTCGGGCAAGGAATCGTGTTAACATAGGTAATACAGCGTGGCAGAAGAGTAAAACGACAACCAGCCATCACACAATGCTATTTCCGCAAAGAGTGTGTGGTTTAATGCTTCCCACCCACTGCAAAGTGCTCAGCCATAGTTCATCGTCATCAGCCACAGCACAAAGCGCACATAATACCTTACAGATGTGTAGCGGCTACCACGATTCTCCGAAGAATCACGAAAAATGACATAGTGGGAACTTCTGTACTTCAGAAAAATTACGATGATTTATGGCGTAGTGGGTACCCTGCATGTGTACTTGTATCAGCTGCCCCAAGAGACTCTACAACGGGCTCTACAATGTCCGCTCTTCCAACTTTCGCTGTGACTGTGCTGCACATTCCACGCAGGCCTGGCAATCTTTTTATCAAAACAGCGGTCTCGCACATCACAGAGTGCACTCAGTGACGTGCTGCTTCTGAGATCGTGCTCACTCCCTTGACACAAAGCACTGAGCCCACTAAAATTGTGATTGAATTTGGAAAAAATAAATACTGTGACTTTGAAGGGTATACTGGTTTGTGCTAGTTGGCAGGAATTCATATGTACAGTTACTACCGCTCCTCTGAAGAACGTGTTTTACCCTTGTCCTGCTTTCTTAGGAGGAAGGCAAGTAACTACATCACAAATCAAATGTTTTTTTTATGATTACTTTAGCTTCAAATTTTTCCATAAAAAACGTTACGAACCGTTACGGAACATTATTTTTTCGTTCCGGAACAGAAACGGAACGGAACTTTTTGCGGTGGAACGAAACTAAAACCGAAATGAAAAACATTTCGTTCCGACGCCCTGCATATGCCACACCGACGACGCCAGTGATCTCGAAAGTCTGCGCAAACAGAGTTTGAGACGCGGACATGGCCCTCGAAAGAAGCAGCCGCCGTGGGCAGCACCTTGTCACGGCGTGAAGTCAAAGACGAACTTTTAGGAAATGAAAAAAAAAAGTCAAGCAGTCTCACTAACTTAACTTCGCGAAGACTAATTAAACAGCGAATCTGGTGGCTTCAGTTTGTTATTTCCTTGCTTGACTTTGCTCTATAGACGTCAGACTCTGCCCAGGCGGCGCTACGATAAACACCACCACCAGCGTTCTCATCGAAGCCCTGGCGCTAACAGGGTAGTGCAAAGAGAGCCTTCCGTAAGCATATCCGCGGAGGCCACAATAGAACACCCTCTTTCATTGATTTCGAGGCACGGTTTCCTGAAAATTAAGGACCTGGAAAGCTTCTTCCGCCAATCCACGCTTCAGAAAAGTAGGAAGTTCATCAAAGCGAACTGCGGGTACAATGCAGAAGAAGTTCCAGTTATTTCGGCGACCTGCAACTCGAAAGTACAAGTGAGCATCGCCCCACAACGAGTTTGAGGCAAGCCCTCAGACGTCCGTTCCATAGCGCCTAACTACATTAAATTTGGATATACACATAATGTCAAAACGATGAAGTATATATACGATCAATTTAGTTAGACATGTATATTACGATCAGTGGTGCAAAGCTCGCTTTATCAGGGACGAATGGTCCCGGCTATTTTCGCCTTTTCATTTGCATTCTCCCTTCATCTCTCGCTTCCTGTGCGTTGGACTGTTTTATTACGCCTCCTCAAATGTTCTGTTGACGGTTGTGCTCCGTTTTTATATACTGCAAATGGGGATACGTGCGTGTCTACTTTCACGGCATACAACCAAAAGCAAAAAGATGGCCTCTGAGATTAGCTGCGGCTGTCGCGGAGGCCACGGGCAAAACAAACCTGAAAGTGGTCAAGACCAACTCCTTTCAATTTACTTGTATGGCGCAAGTGTTAGAATTTGCTAGTTAAAACCGGAAATTTGAGTCTTAAAGGGACACTAAAGCCAAATATTAAGTCGACGTTGATTGTTTAAATAGCGGTCCAAAAACCTCGTAGTGCTACTTTTATGCCAAGTAAGTGCTTATTTTGAAATAAAATCACGTTTTGGTGGTCCGCATCGCGTTAGCGCACTTAAAATCACCCGCCTGAAAGTGGTCTTTCACACGTCACTGCTGCTGTGCCCAACGTTGCCCGCCTTTACTGCGCGGCGGCGTGCACTGGCGGCGTGCACCATTCCGGGCATCCGGCAACATCACATGCATGCGGCATTTTGTCGAACTATCTGTCAGAGCGACTTTCACGAGCACGCAAAACACACACGGCAGTACGCGATACCGAAACTACCACTGAGACGCGACCGCGTGAGCGAAGCAGGGCGCCGGGCGAAGCGCAGTTCGGCGAAAACGGAACCTTTGAACCACGCGCGCCGTTCCCCATGGCGATGCCAAAGAGGTTCTTTTTCCATGAATCAAACGGAAACGAACAAACAGCATTTTATTACGTCTTGTGATGCACGGAAGGTTCTTTTTTTATTGCTGCTAGTTTGATTACTAGTGATTAATTATAGGCAGACTCTCACACGTCATCGGGATCACTTTGAAAATGTCCCACTCGTGGCGCTCATAATGTGATACATTTAGCCTAATTTCTCGGTAAGTAGGGCACTGCTGTTGATAATATTGCCGTTTTAGACGTTGTCATACATTGAGCTTTCACTCTGACATAAATTGTTATTTGCCTTTAGTGTCCCCCTTTAAAAAAGTACGTGTGCTATGCTGTGTGGTGACGACCAATTCAGATAACGGGAGGTGGCGGTGTGTGCCATGTTTATCACGTCTCTTCAGTATGCCTCTATCTGCTCACTCCGTATAACACGGCCCGCATCGCGGTCAGAGGCTCTGCTGATCTTCATAGCCAAGGTTACCATGGCTCTCTATCAAGGTAGAGCCAAATTAGAGTTAATATGTGGCTCTAATGCGTAGATCCACACTAGCACACTTTCTCATGCGAGTGGCTGTGGAGGACGCGAGTAATTCGCTCACCCAAAACAGTTCGTAACGGCCCGTATACAGCTTTGTGCTTCATACGACAGCTATGGAAATGGGTAAAACTGAACGTTGTTATTCAGTCCTTCACGTCCGTGGCCACGCACAACGCAACAGTAGCGTCGATTACGGCGTTTCTTCATAGCGCCCGGAGCTGTCGCGTCTGCTATCGTTTTCGCCGTCGTTCTGGCAAGTGATATACTAGCAAGTCATTCATGACGGTGCGGTGGCGCATCCGACTAGTGAAGAGAAATTATTAGCTCTCTTTCAGAGTGTTAAATGCGTAAACATACGCCATAATAAGCTCAATCGTTGTTTCGCACTCACTAGTGGCCCCTGGTTCCCCAGCAAACATTGTAAGAGAGTCGGACTTTGCCCTACCGAATACTGCTCCGACAGGTTGTTCTGCGAGTTTTGCGAAACTGCAAAGTCTGACGTCTATAGTAGTTTTGCCTTCACGAAAGCCGGGTCTTCCTATTCAAAGCCCCAGAATAATCTTTGCAACACTTGTAACGTACAGTTGTTCTATAGTGTGACTGAGCTGCGCCCAATTCACGAATAGGCCGTTTGCACATATTGCGCAATTGGAATCCTGGGAAAGACTATGACAATCCTGAATGGAACACCGAATGTTTGCACTGCTTTCCTCTGCCTGCCCTTTGCTTTGGACACTATCTATCTATCTATCTATCTATCTATCTATCTATCTATCTATCTATCTATCTATCTATCTATCTATCTATCTATCTATCTATCTATCTATCTATCTATCTATCTATCTATCTATCTATCTATCTATCTATCTATCTATCTATCTATCTATCTATCTATCTATCTATCTATCTATCTATCTATCTATCTATCTATCTATCTATCTATCTATCTATCTATCTATCTATCTATCTGTCTGTCGCCAAGGCTGAACATTTTAGTTATCAACAGCTTCTTCATTTTTCAGGACCGTAGGTAAGTAGTGGAGCTTGCCCAATTTCTCTGTCGCATACCCGCTAGAAGCTGTGGACGCTCCGTAGGGATCTTCCCACTAACCTCCACTTTAAAAAGCTCCGCTTTTTAAAAATCCCGTGCTCTAATAGTCCGCCAGTACGTTCAAAGAAACCGTGTTTCTAGCTTCCGGATTTTTAAAACAAAAATGGCCCCACATGACTTAGGGAAAACCAGACGACACGACACGCGCGAAGCAGAACAGCAGCACCTACAAATTCAACAACAGAGACGACAACAACAACAGCAACAGCTACAAATTAAGTGCAAGTCTTCGGAGACTCTTCTTGAGTGCGACAAAGCGTGATGCCAGCCGAGGTCTGTGACTGGAGCCAATGCACAAATGTGGCAACCTTTGGCAGCCGTGTCGAAAACACTCGTTCAACGCGGACACGCGACTGGTGCGCGCTTGCAAGCCAGCTACGAGCTGGCACACAAGAAACATCAACGCGGAACTGACACCTCGCCGAGTAGATGTATGCGCTACGGGCAACAGCTGGCGCAAAGGTATTCCAAAATGTCGTTTGCGACACGTTGTTTTGTGAGTCCTGTGTGTAAGTTCCCTGCGAAACACTAGTACGAACGCATTTCTCGTTTAAAATGAATTCTACCCAGTTCCACGCCATGTAAGCCGTTATGCAGCGAAGCTGCTGCCTCTTTCGTTTTTGTCCCGTCCAGCCTCTTCTTTCGTTTTGACGTCATCATCACGTCCCATTATCACGTCATCACAAGGCGTAGTCGCTCGGTCATGGTAGGCCCATCTCGGAGGCACTGCAAAACCACGTGCGGTGCAGAAATCTTCCAATGGCTCCGATCCCGGAGGCAGTGCATAACCGCGTTGCGTGCAGACGCTTTCGAGAGAGGGAGGTGAATACAATCGACTGAGAATGAAAAGAAGATGGCGTTCGCCTTCGAGTCATCTTATACAAACTCACAAGGGACAGTGTCACCTTTAATAGCACAGGTATTTACGCTCGAGGTTAGACCATGCAGAGTGAACAAAAAGCTACCATCTTCATGGTCGGCCTCTACCTTCTAGGGCGTTGCTCGGCTGGCGCGCACTCTCTTCCTCCTGTTCTTCATCTTCTTCAGACGTTGGTAATTAAGGTCAATTAAGGTTAATTGTTAATTAAGACATAACTAATTAATACCGTGCCTATTAGTACCGTGCTAATTAAGACATTGCTAATAAAGACCGAGCTAAATATGGACATACTAATTAATCGTTGACTTCACGTAGTCACGATGGCTGTAATTCGTATTATGTTATCCCTACGCAGTACTTACTATGTCGTTCACAATTTTTTTTTCCTCGTTTGCACGTATAGTTATCTGTTAATCTCTTTTCTACATGTTATTTTACTCTAGGTTATCTTATTCTACTGCCCTGTAATTTGACTCTGCGGGAATCTTCATATACAATGTATTGAGTTGTACTGTATGCCCCCCTCATCCGATGCCTCTTACGGGGCCTGTGAGGTATTATCAAATAAATAAATTATTAAAGTTCTACGCTTCACAAAGCCAAGCCTTGCAATGCCTAGCCAAACCTGGTAACGGCTTAGTCGACCTCGTAGAAGCCGACAGAAGCTAGGTCGGCCACAAACTCCGCTATTAGTCCGGCCTTGCACCACTAGTGCGAACTGCCCGTATATTTTATACTTTCATTGTGAATGTCTCATGCACCCACTTAAGGGCATCTGCATTAAAGGCGGGCTCTTGCCGAAGGTATAAGCATTGTGCATTCGCTCGATCGTCGCTTTGAAGTTGCTGATACCGCGGCGAAGCGCAACTTCGCGGGAAAAAGGGCCACTCCAATTTCCCGACATCTTCACAAAGAGGATCTCGTAATATGATATCGCAACTCATCCCAGTGCGGCGGCGTGTGTCTTTTAATCTCGCTGATGAGAACAACTGCGACCGACTCTGCGAGATTTCTCTTCGAGGGCGGCCTCCCTTTTCCCCGCCGTGGCGTCGCATTTCTCGAAGCGCGTTTTCACTCCGTGATGAGCAACAAACAAAACGTATGAATGCTGTGCGGATGTTTTGCATGAAGTGCACGCGTGTCGCTCTCCAAAGGCCGCTAAAAAACTCCACGAAAATCTTCAAAAAGAAGCGTGGGGTTCCCTTCGTTTACAAGAGTGCAGACTTTAGCGTATTATGTTTCATTTTTGTTCTTAGCTTGTTCTTTTCGAAAAAAGTAAAATTTGCGTTCCAGATTTTTGGCAGCGAAGGTTAGCATCCTCTTGCTTTAATATGTAATCCTGAAAGATGGACTGGTGAAATCTACGCGGTGGCCACAGCATCAACCCTGCTTTGGTGATGCGTTTCCACGTCGGGGTCTGGTATTTAGTTAATTTTTTTCTGTTGCAAAAAGAAAGAAACCAAAAAGGCGTATGCATATATGTATTCAGGACGTAGGTATTACAAAATCAGTCACTCAGCGCTGCAACGAACTAAGGGGAGCTGAATGAAGCTTACGTGATCTGATATGTGCAAGGAAAGACGTGCCTGGTCGACAGCACTTGCTCACAGGATAACTCTCATTTTTTGTCAGAATATTAGAACTGTGAACGAGCTCGTTAGAGAGCATATGACGCACACCAACGCCCTGAATGAGCCATTGGGAACCACTACGAACACTCAGCTTTGTCTCTCTATTGGTCGACGTGACGACAAGTTCTTCAACTTTTACATTTCGCATTTTCTTTTTTGCTTTATAGCAAAATTAAGGCTCTGCTGTAAGGAGGTTTGACTTCGAAGGACAGTACGTTTTTTTTTTTTTTAAATCTTGGGCTGATTGCCCGGATGTGTCGTTAGCATTGCCCAGATGATCTCGTGTGAATGCCCGTATGTTCTCGTTGAGTTCTCCGGATGTTTCGTTTGAAGTTCCTGGATGACAACAATGCAAGTGATTCCTTTTTTTTTGTATAGCGTCAAATTTAGCGATTAGGCAGTTACAGTGCCGCTTTGGGGGAGGAACCTGTAGGTTGTGACACTCAGTGTTCATTGCGACAACCTGCGCTTCCTGAAACGCACTTAAATCAAATTAAAGGAGCAGTGCTTTTTTTAAACTCCGGTCCCTGTCGGAATGCAACCATCGCGTGTAGAACTAGCAACCAGAACCAAACCAGCAACTTCGTTTCCGGTCAAACGGCAGCAGCGCTAAGCCGTGACGCGAGGTACTACTGAATACATTGGTGCGAAGGTTGCAGGTTCGGCTGCCGCCAACAGGAAGTCGTTTTCTGTTGCACACTTTTAACACTCAGATCAACCTTTCGAGAGCTGAATTATTTAAAAGGCCCCGTAACTTCTCCTATGCTTTTCGTTACTTCGTCATTTGTTGACTTCGTTCGGCTGTGTCTCACAGACCTTCTCGTTCAATGAATGATGAATAAAGAACATCCTGAATAAGAAAAAAAATTAAGAAGGAGTGCTCAAGCACGAGGCTTATGTGAAACAAGATCCACACGCTCACGTGACTTCACGACTGTTCAACCTAGCGCTCACGCAAGCTAAAACCACGAACGGAACCACGTTAATTAAGTCCCTTCATTATCTGCACGTTACAGATGATTGGACGTGTTTGTGCCACGTCAAAACCATCTTGCGTCGATGTACGAGATCGTCACCGATGCTCGATAAATCTTCGAAATGTTTCATGCAAGCACAACTTTGACAAAGTCTCTAATTCGCGAAAAACGTCGCGACGCCACTCCATGCCTTCGCTCCGCTGCACGATTTTAACGCTAGACCGAGCGACGTACCCGTTCTTTTCGCTGCCATGTCACGCACCGCTTGCTACGCGCGCGCGGGTATTAGCGTACCCGTCTCCAGCTGCGACGCAGTTCGTAATGAGAACAATGACCAGAAGACAGCGAGAATCAAACAAGGTTATATAAAAAGCGCTGTTGCATGAGAGAAAACGAGCATCTGCCCCCTCATCCTGAGGATCTGCAGCTTCGCAGGGTGGGGGTGGGGGGGGGGGGGGGCTGTCGTTTATCCGGGATGCGGCAGGGCGAAAGATTAACGGACCTGACTCGGACGTGACGCAGCAGGCTCTCTTTAAGCCTGACAGCAAACGTGACAGCGGCTGCGGATGCAGGGCTGAAGGGAGCCATTGTCTCTGGCAAGAGCAAAACAGCATTGCCATCGTCTCCACTGACTTCACTTCAGGAACGGTCGTGTAAGGTGAAAGCATGGCGGCATGGAAGGCCAACCAGGGGTGGGTCGATGCAGAGAATACAAAGGAGTGCGTTGTTCACAGCTATCACTATCTTCTGCAGCTCGTTTTCGTGAGGCAGGTGTTCGTAACAGACGGCTGTTAGCATGGATCAGCAAACGACGTGAGAGCTTTCGTAAGAGACGAATCGCGGTTTTGTATTCGCAAGGGCTCTTGCCTTTTCGACGAAGAGAGAGAAAACGAGAGAGCAAGGATAGATAGGTTAACCGGTAAAACGTTCTTTTGGATTGGTTGCGTCACACTGGACTACTGGACTACCAAGTTGCTGCACAAAATACGAAAATTGAGGAGCCCTTGCGCAATCTTGAAAATGGGGGCAAGCGAAGCTTCGCCTGTGCGTACCTAACGGTACTACTTTTCTTTCTTTCTTTCTTTCTTTCTTTCTTTCTTTCTTTCTTTCTTTCTTTCTTTCTTTCTTTCTTTCTTTCTTTCTTTCTTTCTTTCTTTCTTTCTTTCTTTCTTTCTTTCTTTCTTTCTTTCATTTCTTTCTATCTATCTTTCTTTCTTTCTCTCTTTCTTTCTTTCTTTCTCTCTCTCTTTCTTTCTTCCTTTCTTTCTCTCTTTCTTTCTTTCTTTCTCTCTTCCTTTTCTTTCTCTCTTCCTTTTCTCTGTATCGCATCGCGCAATGATCCCTCCTGTTTCTTTCCTCCATGCAGGGAATTTGATCATCACCGACGTGCTTAGCAGCGCAACATTTCAGTCCATATAGGCAACAACGACGGTGATGCGTTCATATCTAGGCAACAATGAAATTCAAAAATTGTAATCGAAGACGCAAGCACGAAGACTCAGCAAATCTATGTACTACCCATCATACCCATGGTGTCTGAACGATCGCAGCGCCATGGTTCCTTGGAGTAAATATAGTGAGGAACTTTATGATTTCGTCCAAAGACACTACCCCTTAACTACGTGTAGCCGTTAGGTCTACGATGATGCATGCGGCTTGTCAGTCGTGAGTTATCGCAACTACACTCTTCTTTGAGTTATTTGCGTGCAGAGAACTACAACATGTACATTCCCTGCATAGCCTCTGGACAAGGGATCATTTACAAAATCACTAAAGTTCGAGCCCTAATTCTTTGAGTTCGTGAGTCCTCAGAGACCAGCTATCCATTATCTCAAGACCGACGATGCAAACGTATAGTCAATCGCTTAACTTTCTATGTACTCATCTCACCATATGTTTCGAGTCAGTTTCTCCACAGAGACCTTACCATCTCTCCGTTCATCGCATAGGCTCTGCACGAATGAACGCACGCGTTAGGTGAACCGCTAAACGTAGAATCGTTAATTCAAGTCTCTTTGTCGGCAAAGACCAACCCTCAATTCACTCTACACATAGACCCATGATGCTCGTGTTTAGTCAAAATTACGTTTATCGAAGCTGCGAGAGCATCCTCTCGGGAACAAGGCGATCGCCTTGAGCAATCTAGCCGCACTTACTGAATAGCGATAGATATATAATGGTATCAAGACCTCACCCTCCCGAGAGAGACGAAAATTGGAGGGCGAGAAAGCGAGCGCACGTGCACGCACCTGAGCTTCTGTTAGCGGTGGCGCGATCGAAGCTCATTTGCTCTTATCTCCCACGCACAGGTACTTCATCACTTATGTACGGTGGCACGATGCTCGACAGCCCTAAATACACACTGGGGACTACGGATGCGAGTATGGAATGGCGAAGGGAAAGTGTTGAGTGCTTAGGGAGTCCAAAGAAGAACGAAGTACGAGAGAAATGCAGGTCCCTATAGGAGGATATCGAGTCTGATAGTGAGTGCGGTTCGACGTAAGAGCTAAGTGCGTGCTTAGTGTACCGTTTAGTAACTCCAGTTGCAAGACGTGGAATGCGATATTGCGGGGCTGAGCTAAAGTTGAGTGCACAAGCCGATATTTGAAAACCGCTCGGAATCGATACTTGAAAATTTAGATTTAGTTGTTTTTAGATTTTAGCTATAAAGCATCGCACCGTTCTGATCGTCACGTAGGCTATGTAAATGTGATATTACGTACGGTCAATCAAGTTATTTTCTTTGCACATACTCTTTGGTCTGCGCAGGGGCTTTTCGGGGCCTTGATTGTACTCATCTTTTGCCATTACTCTGATATTCTTTTGTTACGTAGTTTTTTTTTTGTCCTTGTGTTTTCGCGCTATTTTTACTATGAATGTGTACCAAAAAGCTCAAGTTAGGACGCTTCTCAATGCTCAGAACTGTAGCTGCAAAAAGAAAGAAATATAAAGTGTCAGTTGTCCTTACACAAAGAGAGGTTAAAAGACTGGTCGGAAACGAAGGAACTGTCACGTTTGGCACATTCCCCTCTCTAGTTTTGACGGGTCGATTTATCACCGGACTGTGTTACACACCCATTCCAGGCTTTGTTTGCTGTCCACTTGTCGCCGCTAGACCCGATCGGTAGATTTATTGCTTCAGACAGGTGCTCTCCTTCTCCCCAGAAAACTCAGGCCTCTCTTTTCTGTCTCCTGTACACTGGGAGCATTACCCGCAATCTCTTCAGTGTCGAAAAGTCGTACAGACGCTTGTTGTTTTCGGTAAACCCTCAGAAGGAACCAAGCTATTCCTATCCTTTGGGCTTCCTCTTTTACTTATTGGAAGATCTTCCTCATATGAAGGCGAAAATTTTGGACTCATCATGTAAGGCGAAAAGTTACCGTTGGTGCTTGCAACAGGACGGGAGCAAAAATGGCATCATCACGTAATGATGTCACCATATGACGTCAAGTAGCCATGACGTCACAAATTGCCACCATATGTAGCGTCATCATGACCCCACTATAACGTCATATAACGTGACGTCACGTGATGACACCATCACGTGAGATCGTCGCTACGTCAAAGGTGGGCCTATCACGGAGGCAGGGCGAAGGCAGGTGACGTGCAGAAAGTTTGCAATGTCTCTGATCCTGGAGGCAGGGTAAAACCACCTTAGGTTCAGAAGGCTTTCGTAGGGGAGTGCGCAGGATCAATCAGCTGAGACGAAGAAGAAGGCTTTCACCTTCGAGTCGCCTTTGGCGATTGCATATCGGACCTTCTGAGCTTTCTTTATATTTATTATACTTGTATCGTTTGCCCGCAATCTAGACTCGGTGGAAAAGACGTACCGACGCT
>NC_051182.1:149360133-149362522 GCF_013339695.2 Rhipicephalus sanguineus
AGTGCCTCCTTCAGAATCTGTCGTTCTGCGTCGTAATGGGAACAGTCGCAGAGTACGTGCTTTAGGTATTCCGAGTGTTACATGCGGTGCACGTGGGTGAGTCCGACTGCCTGATCTTGTGCTTGAAGTATTTCGTGTAGGCAACGTCGAGTCTCAGCCGATGAATGCAAGTTTCATCTTGTCTGGTTAATCCCTGTGGCACGTGAAAGCTACACGTCGGGTCTATTCTGTGCAGTGGTCCGTACTGGTCGTTTCGCATCGCTCCATATTGTTCTTTGCAGATTACGCGCGAACGCAGACACCAGAATCGCTGCGTCTTTTCTTGAAAAAGGAATTTCAATTTCCTCAGATGCTGTGTCATGCGCAGCTTCTGGCAGCGGAGTCAGCTCGAACATTCCCGATCAAGAGAGCAAAGTTATGTCAAAAAGGAGCTTTCGACGAAGAATTCCAATATGTGTGGAGCTGCCTTCAACCCAAATTGACTTCCTTTCTTCAACTTCGGACTTCTTCCGCACAGCAATAAACTTTAACGTAAGTTCTCTTTACACGGCTGAAAACAATTAGCGAGCAGTTAGAAAACATAGCCTCTAGATTGAAAACCGAAGCAAGCGCGCCATGACAAAAAAGGCAAGGTAGTCCTTTCGGTGACGTGCTGCCTAATTATAAATAAATATTTGGTTGTAGTCTTCCGTATACCTTTTCATGCGATGAATGTTCTTTTATTCAATTAACTACGGCAGTGAAAAATAACAGGAAAAGAGTGCACGACGACAGCTAAGTTTGACATGGAAAAGCAAAAAGTGCATTCAGTCAAGCGAAATGGATTCGTGAGAATACTAACATGTGACCTTTTATTCTTCGAGGTGGTGGAGGGGAGGGGGGGGGGGGGTAGGAAACAATACGGAAAAGCTAGACGGAAACTCGATGGAAAAATACTCGCTTTTTCGGCGAACCTCCGCTTCAACAGCCTTGAGTGAAGTCTCGCCAGGAGCAACCTTTTAATTGAGTGACGGAAATGAACACAGGGAGGCAGATCTGCGGCACAGCTGCACTGACAGGTAGTTTCCGTTGAATGATTCTGTGTTTAGGACAAAAACAGGGCCTGGCAAATTTATTCTTCCTGGAAACGTGATTGCGACTTTAAATAAAAGCCTCGTCACTGAGATATACGACGATAATAGTAATTGAACGGGTAATAAAAAAATCCCAGCTGAAGTTCAATAAACTAAAACAAAGAGCCCTTCCACTATGGGGTAAATCGGAGCGAGCGAAGCTTTGCGTGTGCGTGCCTGAACTACTGTTTTCTTTTTTCGGGGTTGCACAATGCTGCCTCCTAACTTTTAGGGGCGAAGCGCCTTAGGGTCTCGGCTTCTTGTGTGTCATGTCGTCGTCACGCTAATTCAAGTGGTCAAACTAGGTCGAACGCAAGTGTATAGTTAGTCATCCAGTGCAGAATAAACTAACATGATTTAAATTAATTTAAATAGAGAAATGATCAGGATTTAATTGCATAAATAAAAAAGCTCGTTAAGTTCGTCTCAATTTGTTTCAAATGCTAAGTTTTATTGTGTAAGCATACTTCGTAGCATGTTGCGGTCTGTAACACGAAGACAATTTACGGCAAGCCTGTCTCTCATTTAAGTGATTGAAAACGATTCAACGCAAGAGAGGGCGCCACCATTCACCAAGGGCGCGATTACTCCTCTCCCGGTGCTCTCCGGCGCCCAATCACCACGCTCCGTGTGGCGAGAGAGAGCGAACGGCGCACGTTGGCCTCCGGAAACGCTCTTTCTGCGAATGGACGCTGAACTGTAAGCTCGCAAAGAGCGAGCAGACAATGCCGACGCAGGGCCGATGAAGCTGAAACACCGGCGCACTCTGCACGCTTCGCTCCTCCCCGGGTTTAACGGTAGTGGGAGCTGAACATATGCCAAGCTTCGTTGCTTGAAAAGTTTTTTTTCCTTCCTCCATGCCATGTATTGGACCTTCATTCGCGTGCTTGGCAGAGCAGCAATCTGTTTTCTACAGGCAACGACGACGGTCATGCGCGAAACAACTAAATGTACAAAATTCGCCAGATCCCACGTACCGTGGGAGTCGATGTTATGCGAAGCATGCGGTGGTTAGGTGACTGTGGCGGAACTTTTTTACTGAGAGAAACGTTACAAAATGGCGCTAAAGATTTGTATAAACTGTATATGCACACATATATATGTTGAAGAGCCGCATATGGTTATATAGCCAGTTGTTTACAGTTGGGTAACGCTGCCAATGGAACGTGGGTATTACCAACACCAGAGCGAAAAAGCTTATATGTAGTTCTATACGTGTCCCGAGCACGCACACCGTTTTCACGAACCCGTGTGCATATGTGCAAGACGTTCTTGAC
>NC_051182.1:149362622-149375122 GCF_013339695.2 Rhipicephalus sanguineus
TTTCGATGACCGAGCGAGATGGCACGACGACGTTCCATATGCCCAGGGGGCGGAACGGAACGAAAACCGAAAACGAAAAAACGAAAAAAACGATATTTTTGACCGGAACGAAAACGTAACCGAAACTTTATCTATTATTTCGTTCCGGAGTGAAACCGAAATTTTTTCAATCGTTTTTCGGTTCACGAGAAACTTCGCAGTCCGGAAACAACTGAGCTCACATGCAATGTGAGCATACCTCAGGGTACAGTATTAACGCGTACCTCAGGCAGCAATTCCAAATCAAGATATGTTGAAATGCGCGAAAAACGGAAACCGTGGCAACCAGAAATGTTGATATTAGCGCAAGTGGACTTCTGCGGGCCTGTCACGCAGGCCAAAGGTGGAGAGGGCATTGTCGGCGCTGAAGTTTGTTACAGCGAAGGCTCTTATGAGATCAGAACAAGCTGATTTTGGCACCATAGTTGCCCGCTGCCGCCCGTGGCCGTGACCCACTATCGCGCGAAGTAAGAAAAACTAAAATGAGAAACAATTTATAGGATCGGATGGGATTTTTAACCTGCGTCCCCTGCGTGGCATTTGAGTCTTCCACCACAGTGTCACGCTGGTGCTTATAACTTCCTTCGCAAAATACTCCTATACAGGCGTCATGTCGGGCAAGGAATCGTGTTAACATAGGTAATACAGCGTGGCAGAAGAGTAAACTACAACCACCATCACACAATGCTATTTCCGCAAAGAGTGTGTGGTTTAATGCTTCCACCCACTGCAAAGTGCTCAGCCATAGTTCATCGTCATCAGCCACAGCACAAAGCGCACATAATACCTTACAGATGTGTAGCGGCTACCACGATTCTCCGAAGAATCACGAAAAATGACATAGTGGGAACTTCTGTACTTCAGAAAAATTACGATGATTTATGGCGTTAGTGGGTACCCTGCATGTGTACTTGTATCAGCTGCCCCAAGAGACTCTACAACGGGCTCTACAATGTCCGCTCTTCCAACTTTCCGCTGTGACTGTGCTGCACATTGTCCCACGCAGGCCTGGCAATCTTTTATCAAACAGCGGTCTCGCACATCACAGAGTGCACTCAGTGGGAAGTGCTGCTCTGCTGATCGTGCTCACATCCCCTTGACACAAAGCACTGAGCCCACGAAAATGTGATTGAATTTGGAAAAAAATAAATACTGTGACTTTGAAGGGTATACTGGTTTGTGCTAGTTTGCAGGAATTCATATGTACAGTTTACTACCGCTACCCTCTGAAGAACGTGTTTACCCTTGTCCTGCTTTCTTAGGAGGAAGGCAAGTAACTACATCACCAATCAAATGTTTTTTTTATGATTACTTTAGCTTCAAATTTTCCATAAAAAACGTTACGGACCGTTACGAACATTATTTTTCGTTCCGGAACAGAAACGAAACGGAACTTTTTGCGGTGGAACGAAACTAAAACCGAAATGAAAAACATTTCGTCCGACGCCCTGCATATGCCACACCGACGACGCCAGTGATCTCGAAGTCTGCGCAACAGAGTTTGAGGACGCGGACATGGCCCTCGAAAGAAGCAGCCGCCGTGGGCAGCACCTTGGCACGGCGGTGAAGTCAAAGACGAACTTTTAGGAAATGAAAAAAAAAGTCAAGCAGTCTCACTAACTTAACTTCGCCGACGACTAATTAAACAAGCGAATCTGGTGGCTTCAGTTTGTTATTTCCTTGCTGACTTTGCTCTATAGACGTCAGACTCTGCCCAGGCGGCGCTACGATAAACACCACCACCAGCGTTCTCATCGAAGCCCTGGCGCTAACAGGGTAGTGCAAAGAGAGCCTTCCGTAAGCATATCCGCGGAGGCCACAATAGAACACCCTCTTTCATTGATTTCGAGGCACGGTTTCCTGAAAATTAAGGACCTGGAAAGCTTCTTCCGCCAATCCACGCTTCAGAAAAGTAGGAAGTTCATCAAAGCGAACTGCGGGTACAATGCAGAAGAAGTTCCAGTTATTTTAGGCGACCTGCAACTCGCAAGTACAAGTGAGCATCGCCCCACATCGAGTTTGAGGCAAGCCCTCAGACGTCCGTTCCATAGCGCCTAAGTACATTAAATTTGGATATATACATAATGTCAAAACGATGAAGTATATATACGATCAATTTAGTTAGACATGTATATTACGATCAGTGGTGCAAAGCTCGCTTTGTCAGGGACGAATGGTCCCGGCTATTTTCGCCTTTTCATTTGTATTCTCCCTTCATCTCTCGCTTCCTGTGCGTTGGACTGTTTTATTACGCCTCCTCAAATGTTCTGTTGACGGTTGTGCTCCGTTTGTATATACTGCAAATGGGGATACGTGCGTGTCTACTTTCACGGCATACAACCAAAAGCAAAAAGATGGCCTCCGAGATTAGCCGCGGCTGTCGCGGAGGCCACGGGCAAAACAAACCTGAAAGTGGTCAAGACCAACTCCTTTCAATTTACTTGTATGGCGCAAGTGTTAGAATTTGCTAGTTATAACCGGAAATTTGAGTCTTAAAGGGACACTAAAGCCAAATATTAAGTCGACGTTGATTGTTTAAATAGCGGTCCAGAAACCTCGTAGGGCTACTTTTATGCCAAGGAAGTGCTTATTTTGAAATAAAATCACGTTTTGGTGGTCCGCATCGCGTTAGCGCACTTAACATCACCCGCCTGAAAGTGGTCTTTCACACGTCACTGCTGCCGTGCCCAACGTTGCCCGCCTTTACTGCGCGGCGGCGTGCACTGGCGGCGTGCACCATTCCGGGCATCCGGCAGCATCACATGCATGCGGCATTTTGTCGAACTTTCTGTCACAGCGACTTTCACGAGCGCGCAAAACACACACGGCAGTACGCGATACCGAAACTACCACTGAGACGCGACGTGAGCGAAGCAGGGCGCCGGGCGAAGCGCAGTTCGGCGAAAACGGAACCTTTGAACCACTCGCGCCGTTCCCCATGGCAACGCCAAAGAGGTTCTTTTTTCCATGAATCAAACGGAAACGAACAAACAGCATTTTATTACGTCTTTTGATGCACGGAAGGTTCTTTTTTTTATTTCAGCTAGTTTGATTACTAGTGATTAATTGTAGGCAGACTCTCATACGTCATCTGGATCATTTTGAAAATGTGCCGCTCGTGGCGCTCATCGTGTGATACATTTAGCTTAATTTCTCGGTAAGTAGGGCACTGCTGTTGATAGTATTGCCGTTTTAGACGTTGTCATACATTGAGCTTTCACTCTGACATAAATTGTTATTTGCCTTTAGTGTCCCCCGTTAAAAAAGTACGTGTGCTATGCTGTGTGGTGACGACCAATTCAGATAACGGGAAGTGGCGGTGTGTGCGATGTTTATCACGTGTCTTCAGTATGCCTCTATTTGCTCACTCCGTGTAACACGGCCCGCATCGCGGTCAGAGGCTCTGCTGATCTTCATAGCCAAGGTTACCATGGCTCTCCATCAAGTTAGAGCCAAATTAGAGTTAATGTGGCTCTAATACGTAGATCCACACTAGCACACTTTCTGATGCGAGTGGCTGTGGAGAACGCGAGTAATTCGCTCACCCAAACGAGTTCATAACGGCCCGTATACAGCTTTCTGCTTCATACGACAGCTATGGAAATGGGTAAAACTTAACGTTGTTATTCAGTCCTTCACGTCCGTGGCCATGCACAACGCAACAGTAGCGTCGATTACGGCGTTTCTTCGTAGCGCCCGGAGCTGTCGCGTCTGCTATCGTTTTCGCCGTCGTTCTGGCAAGTGATATACTAGCAAGACATTCAAGACGGTGCGGTGGCGCATCCGACTAGTGAAGAGAAATTATTAGCTCCCTTTCAGAGTGTTCAATGCGTAAACACACGCCATATTAAGCTCAATCGTTGTTTCGCACTCACTAGTGGCCCCTGGTTCCCCAGCAAACATTGTAAGAGAGTCGGACTTTGCACTACCGAATACTGCTCCGACAGGTTGTTCTGCGAGTTTTGCGAAACTCCAAAGTCTGACGTCTATAGTAGTTTTGCCTTTACGAAAGCCGGGTCTTCCTATCCAAAGCCCCAGAATAATTTTTGCAACACTTGTAACGTACAGTTGTTCTATATTGTGACTTAGCTGCGCCCAATTTAGGAAGAGACCGTTTGCTCACATTGCGCAAGTGGAATCCTGGAAAAGACTGTGACAATCCTGAATGGAACACCAAGTGTCTGCACTGCTTTCCTCTGCATGCCCTTTGCTTTGGACACTATCTATCTATCTATCTATCTATCTATCTATCTATCTATCTATCTATCTATCTATCTATCTATCTATCTATCTATCTATCTATCTATCTATCTATCTATCTATCTATCTATCTATCTATCTATCTATCTATCTATCTATCTATCTAGCTGTCTGTCTGTCTGTCTGTCTGTCTGTCTGTCTGTCTGTCTGTCTGTCTGTCTGTCTGTCTGTCTGTTAGACAGACCCACTAGAAGCTGTGGACGCTCCGTAGGGATCTTCCTCTAACCTCCACCTTAAAAAGCTCCGCTGTTTGAAAATCCCGTGTTCTAATAGTCCGCCAGTACGTTCAAAGAAACCGTGTTTCTAGCTTCCGGAGTTTCTAAAACAAAAAATTAGGGGCCGCTTAAGCTTCGCCTTTAAGAGTCGAACGCGATAGCGATATCCTGCCCCTAGTGCGCACTTTGAACACTACGAGTGTTTAACAGAATGCGCGCACTAAGGTGTGTGCCCTATGTAATGGGTAGCATGCTTTAAACCAGAAACTTTTTCGAACTTGCGATGCATCCACTATGTGGCCTTAAGGGAATACGCACAGTAATGTGTGTGCCTTTTGTAATGGGTGGCTGTCTTTAAACCACCAAGTCGTTAGGATATTGACATGGTGTGACGCCCGATGGCAATGTACGCTTGTACCACGCAACATTACTGCGATATTACATCTCGTACTGTGACACCTGTATACAGGACGCGTATTTTTGGGAAGCATGAAAGTTACTTTCAGTGCAGCTCCACGAAGAGGCGTGGCTGTGTGGTAGAACACCTGCTTGCTACGCAGACGGCCTGGGTTCGAATGTCACTGGGACCCAACGTTTTTATTATTTATTTTATTTGCAGCTCTTTCGATTTTTCGGTCACGGACAAGATGATGATTTTTCGCTCACAACCAACGGTGCCGACACCGACGCCGACGGCGGCATTTCTGCGATACGAGCTTTTTAACGCTATCGCGTTGAAATGGCCCCACGGGACTTAAGGAAAACCAGACGACACGACACGCGCGAAGCAGAACAACAGCAGCACCTACAAATTCAACAACAGAGACGACAACAACAACAGCAACAACTACAAATTAAGTGCAAGTCTTCGGAAACTCTTCGTGAGTGGGACAAAGCGCGATGCCAGCCGAGGTCTGTGACTGGAGCCAACGCACAAATGTGGCAACGTTTGGCAGCCGTGTCGAAAACACTCGTTCAACGCGGACACGCGACTGGTGCGCGCTTGCAAGCCAGCTACGAGCTGGCACACAAGAAACATCAACGCGGAACTGACACCTCGCCGAGTAGATGTATGCGCTACGGGCAACAGCTGGCGCAAAGGTATTCCAAAATGTCGTTTGCGACACGTTGTTTTGTGAGTCCTGTGTGTAAGTTCCCTGCGAAACACAAGTACGAACGCATTTCTCGTTTAAAATGAATTCTACCCACTTCCACGCCATGTAAGCCGTTATGCAGCGAAGCTGCTGCCTCTTTCGTTTTTGTCCCGTCCAGCCTCTTCTTTCGTTTTGACGTCATCATCACGTCCCATTATCACGTCATCACAAGGCGTAGTCGCTCGGTCATGGTAGGCCCATCTCGGAGGCACTGCAAAACCACGTGCGGTGCAGAAATCTTCCAATGGCTCCGATCCCGGAGGCAGTGCATAACCGCGTTGCGTGCAGACGCTTTCGAGAGAGGGAGGTGAATACAATCGACTGAGAATGAAAAGAAGATGGCGTTCGCCTTCGAGTCATCTTATACAAACTCACAAGGGACAGTGTCACCTTTAATAGCACAGGTATTTACGCTCGAGGTTAGACCATGCAGAGCGAACAAAAAGCTACCATCTTCATGGTCGGCCTCTACCTTCTAGGGCGTTGCTCGGCTGGCGCGCGCTCTCTTCCTCCTGGTCTTCATCTTCTTCAGACGTTGGTAATTAAGGTCAATTAAGGTTAATTGTTAATTAAGGCATACCTAAATAATACCGTGCTTATTAGTACCGTGCTAATTAAGACATTGCTAATAGAGACCGAGCTAAATATGAACGTACTAATTAATCGTTGACTTCACGTAGTCACGATGGCTGTAATTCGTATTATGTTATCCCTACGCAGTACTTACTATGTCGTTCACAATTTTTTTTTCCTCGTTTGCACGTATAGTTATCTGTTAATCTCTTTTCTACATGTTATTTTACTCTAGGTTATCTTATTCTACTGCCCTGTAATTTGACTCTGCGGGAATCTTCATATACAATGTATTGAGTTGTGCTGTGTGCCCCTCTCACCCTATGCCTCTTACGGGGCCTGTGAGGTATTATCAAATAAATAAATAAATAAATAAATAAATAAATAAATAAATAAATAAATAAATAAATAAAGTTCTACGCTTCACAAAGCCAAGCCTTGCAATGCCTAGCCAAACCTGGTAACGGCTTAGTCGACCTCGTAGAAGCCGACAGAAGCTAGGTCGGCCACAAACTCCGCTATTAGTCCGGCCTTGCACCACTAGTGCGAACTGCCCGTATATTTTATACTTTCATTGTGAATGTCTCATGCACCCACTTAAGGGCATCTGCATTAAAGGCGGGCTCTTGCCGAAGGTATAAGCATTGTGCATTCGCTCGATCGTCGCTTTGAAGTCGCTGATACCGCGGCGAAGCGCAACTTCGCGGGAAAAAGGGCCACTCCAATTTCCCGACGTCTTCACAAAGAGGATCTCGTATTATGATATCGCAACTCATCCCAGTGCGGCGGCGTGTGTCTTTTAATCTCGCTGATGAGAACAACTGCGACCGACTCTGCGAGATTTCTCTTCGAGGGCGGCCTCCCTTTTCCCCGCCGTGGCGTCGCATTTCTCGAAGCGCGTTTTCGCTCCGTGAAGAGCAACAAACAAAACGTATGAATGCTGCGCGGAGGTATTGCATGAAGTGCACGCGTGTCGCTCTCCAAAGGCCACTACAAAACACCGGGTAAATCTTCAAAAAAAAGCGTGGGGTCCCCTTCGTCTAGAATATTGCAGACTTTAGCGTGTTATGTTTCATTTTTGTTCTTAGCTTGTTCGTTTCGTGAAAAGTAAAATTCGCGTTCCAGATTTTTGGTAGCACCTTCTCGCTTTAATATGTAATCCCGAAAGATGGACTGGTGAAATCTACGCGGTGGCCACAGCATCAACCCTGCTTTGGTGATTTCTTTCCATGTCGGGGTGTGTTATTAAATCTTTTTCTGTTGCAAAAAGAAAGCAACAAAAAAGGCGTATGCATATATATATTCAGGACGTAGGTATTACAAAATCAGTCACTCAGCGCTGCAAAGAACTAGGAGGAGCTGAATGAAGCTTGCCTGATCTGATATGTGCAAGGAGAGACGTGTCTGGTCGACAGAGCACTTGCTCACAGGATAACTCTCATTTTTTCTGGGAGTATTAGAATTGTGAACGAGCGCTTTAGAGAGGATATGACGCACACCAACGTCCTGAATGAGCCACTAGGAACCACTATGAAGACTCAGCTAAGTCTCTCTATTGGTCGACGTGACGACAAGTTCTTCAACTTTTACCATTTCGCATTTTCTTTTTTCTTTATAGCAAAATTAAGGCTCTGCTGTAAGGAGGTTTGACTTCCCAGGACAGTACGTTTTTTAAAATCTTGGGCTGATTGCCCGTATGTTCTCGTTGAGTTCCCCGGATGTTTCGTTTGAAGTTCCTGGATGCCGACAATGCAATTGATTGTTTTCTTTCTTTGTATAGCGCCAAATTTAGCGATTAGGCAGTTACAGTGCGGCTTTGTGGGATGAACCTGTAGGTTTGAGCCTGTAGGTTGTGACACTCAGTGTTCATTGCGACAACCTGCTCTTCCTAAAACGCACCAAAACCAAAGTAAACGAGCACTGCTTTTTTTTTAACTCCGGTCCCCGTCGGAATGCAACCATCGCATATCGAACTAGCAACCAGAACCAAACCAGCAACTTTGTTTCCAGTCAAACTCCATCAACGCTAAGACAGTTTGGCGAGGTACTACTGAATACACTGGTGCGAAGATTGCAGGTTCGGCTGCCGCCAGCAGGAAGTCGTTTTCTATTGCACACTTTAGCACTTAAATCAAACCTTTCGACAGCTGAAATACTTAAAAGGCATAACTTGGAATATGCTTTTCGTTACTTCGTCATTTGTGGACCTCATACTGCTGTGTCTCGCAGACTTTCTCGTTCAATGCTCAACGAATAAAAAACACCTGAATAAAAAAATCAGGAAAGAGAGCTCAAGTATGAGGCTTATGTGAAACAGCAAGATCCACAGGCTGACGTGACTTCACGACAGTTCAATCTGGCGCTAGCCCAAGCTAAAAACATGAACGAATCCACGTTAATTAACTCTCTTCATTATCTGCGCGTTACAGATGATCGGACGTGTTTGTGCCACGTCAAAACCATCTGCGTCCATGTGGTGGATCGTCACCGATGCTGCAAAAAACTTCTTCAAAATGTTTCATGCAACCGCAACTTTGACAAAGTCTCTAGATCGCGACAAACTTCGCGATAATTGCCGCGACTGCGACCCCACTCCATGCCTTCGCTCCGCTGCACGTTTCTAACGCTAGACCGAGCGACGTGCCCGTTCTTTTCGCTGGCATGTCACGCACCGCTTGCTACGCGCACACGGGTATTAGCGTACCCGTCTCCAGCTGCGACGCAGTTCGTAATGAGAACAATAACCAGAAGATAGCGAGAACCAAAGAAGGTTATATAAAAAGCGCTGTTGCATGAGAGAAAACGAGCATCTGCCCCCTCATCCTGAGGATCTGCAGCTTCGCAGGGTGGGGGTGGGGGGGGTGGGGGGCTGTCGTTTATCCGGGATGCGGCAGGGCGAAAGATTAACGGACCTGACTCGGACGTGACGCAGCAGGCTCTCTTTAAGCCTGACAGCAAACGTGACAGCGGCTGCGGATGCAGGGCTGAAGGGAGCCATTGTCTCTGGCAAGAGCAAAACAGCATTGCCATCGTCTCCACTGACTTCACTTCAGGAACGGTCGTGTAAGGTGAAAGCATGGCGGCATGGAAGGCCAACCAGGGGTGGGTCGATGCAGAGAATACAAAGGAGTGCGTTGTTCACAGCTATCACTATCTTCTGCAGCTCGTTTTCGTGAGGCAGGTGTTCGTAACAGACGGCTGTTAGCATGGATCAGCAAACGACGTGAGAGCTTTCGTAAGAGACGAATCGCGGTTTTGTATTCGCAAGGGCTCTTGCCTTTTCGACGAAGAGAGAGAAAACGAGAGAGCAAGGATAGATAGGTTAACCGGTAAAACGTTCTTTTGGATTGGTTGCGTCACACTGGACTACTGGACTACCAAGTTGCTGCACAAAATACGAAAATTGAGGAGCCCTTGCGCAATCTTGAAAATGGGGGCAAGCGAAGCTTCGCCTGTGCGTACCTAACGGTACTACTTTTCTTTCTTTCTTTCTTTCTTTCTTTCTTTCTTTCTTTCTTTCTTTCTTTCTTCTCTTTCTTCTTTCTTTCTTTCCTTCTTTCTTTCTTTCTTTCTTTCTTTCTCTCTTTCTTTTTTTCTTTCTCTCTTTCTTCCTTTCTTTATTTCTTTCTTTTTTCTTCCTTCCTTCCTTCCTTTTGTTTGTATCGCATCGCGCAATGATCCCTCCTGTTTCTTTCCTCCATGCAGGGAATTTGATCATCACCGACGTGCTTAGCAGCTCAACATTTCAGTCCATATAGGCAACAACGACGGTGATGCGTTCATATCTAGGCAACAATGAAATGCAAAAATTGTAATCGAAGACGCAAGCACGAAGACTCAGCAAATCTATGTACTACCCATCATACCCATGGTGTCTGAACGATCGCAGCGCCATGGTTCCTTGGAGTAAATGTAGTCAGGAACTTTATGATTTCGTCCAAAGACACTACCCCTTAACTACGTGTAGCCGTTAGGTCTACGATGATGCATCCGGCTTGTCAGTCGTGAGTTATAGCAACTACACTCTTCTTTGAGTTATTTGCGTGCAGAGAACTACAACATGTACATTCCCTGCATAGCCTCTGGACAAGGGATCATTTACAAAATCACTAAAGTTCGAGCCCTAATTCTTTGAGTTCGTGAGTCCTCAGAGACCAGCTATCCATTAACTGAGCCCATTATCTCAAGACCGACGATGCAAACGTATAGTCAATCGCTTAACTTTCTATGTACTCATCTCACCATATGTTTCGAGTCAGTTTCTCCACAGAGACCTACCATCTCTCCGTTCATCGCATAGGCTCTGCACGAATGAACGCACGCGTTAGGTGAACCGCTAAACGTAGAATCGTTAATTCAAGTCTCTTTGTCGGCAAAGACCAACCATCAATTCACTCTACACATAGACCCATGATGCTCGTGTTTAGTCAAAATACGTTTATCGAAGCTGCGAGAGCATCCTCTCGGGAACAAGGCGATCGCCTTGAGCAATCTAGCCGCACTTACTGAATAGCGATAGATATATAATGGTATCAAGACCTCACCCTCCCGAGAGAGACGAAAATTGGAGGGCGAGAAAGCGAGCGCACGTGCACGCACCTGAGCTTCTGTTAGCGGTGGCGCGATCGAAGCTCATTTGCTCTTATCTCCCACGCACAGGTACTTCATCACTTATGTACGGTGGCACGATGCTCGACAGCCCTAAATACAC
This sequence comes from Rhipicephalus sanguineus, assembly GCF_013339695.2. Taxonomy (NCBI): domain Eukaryota; kingdom Metazoa; phylum Arthropoda; class Arachnida; order Ixodida; family Ixodidae; genus Rhipicephalus; species Rhipicephalus sanguineus. The sequence goes on from NC_051182.1 coordinate 149,373,575, forward strand.
ACTGGGGACTACGGATGCGAGTATGGAATGGCGAAGGGAAAGTGTTGAGTGCTTAGGGAGTCCAAAGAAGAACGAAGTACGAGAGAAATGCAGGTCCCTATAGGAGGATATCGAGTCTGATAGTGAGTGCGGTTCGACGTAAGAGCTAAGTGCGTGCTTAGTGTACCGTTTAGTAACTCCAGTTGCAAGACGTGGAATGCGATATTGCGGGGCTGAGCTAAAGTTGAGTGCACAAGCCGATATTTGAAAACCGCTCGGAATCGATACTTGAAAATTTAGATTTAGTTGTTTTTAGATTTTAGCTATAAAGCATCGCACCGTTCTGATCGTCACGTAGGCTATGTAAATGTGATATTACGTACGGTCAATCAAGTTATTTTCTTTGCACATACTCTTTGGTCTGCGCAGGTGCTTTTTCGGGCCTTGATTGTATCATCTTTTGCCATTACTCTGATATTCTTTTGTTACGTAGTTTTTTTTTGTCCTTGTGTTTTCGCGCTATTTTTTACTATGAATGTGTACCAAAAAGCTCAAGTTAGGACGCTTCTCAATGCTCAGAACTGTAGCTGCAAAAAGAAAGAAATATAAAGTGTCAGTTGTCCTTACACAAAGAGAGGTTAAAAGACTGGTCGGAACGAAGGAACTGTCACGTTTGGCACATTCCCCTCTCTAGTTTTGACGGGTCGATTTATCACCGGACTGTGTTACACACCCATTCCAGGCTTTGTTTGCTGTCCACTTGTCGCCGCTAGACCGATCGGTAGATTTATTGCTTCAGACAGGTGCTCTCCTTCTCCCCAGAAACTCAGGCCTCTCTTTTCTGTCTCCTGTACACTGGGAGCATTACCCGCAATCTCTTCAGTGTCGAAAAGTCGTACAGACGCTTGTTGTTTTCGGTAAACCCTCAGAAGGAACCAAGCTATTCCTATCCTTTTGGGCTTCCTCTTTTACTTATTGGAAGATCTTCCTCATATGAAGGCGAAAATTTTGGACTCATCATGTAAGGCGAAAAGTTACCGTTGGTGCTTGCAACAGGACGGGAGCAAAAATGGCATCATCACGTAATGATGTCACCATATGACGTCAAGTAGCCATGACGTCACAAATTGCCACAATATGTAGCGTCATCATGACCCCACTATAACGTCATATAACGTGACGTCACGTGATGACACCATCACGTGAGATCGTCGCTACGTCAAAGGTGGGCCTATCACGGAGGCAGGGCGAAGGCAGGTGACGTGCAGAAAGTTTGCAATGTCTCTGATCCTGGAGGCAGGGTAAAACCACCTTAGGTTCAGAAGGCTTTCGTAGGGGAGTGCGCAGGATCAATCAGCTGAGACGAAGAAGAAGGCTTTCACCTTCGAGTCGCCTTTGGCGATTGCATATCGGACCTTCTGAGCTTTCTTTATATTTATTATACTTGTATCGTTGCCCGCAATCTAGACTCGGTGGAAAAGACGTACCGACGCTTCTTCTTTTCGCGAACCCCAGAAGGACCCCAGCTATTGTGATCCGCCCCGTTTTCTCTTTTTGCTTATCGGGAAA
>NC_051182.1:149377622-149402622 GCF_013339695.2 Rhipicephalus sanguineus
ACAGTCGCAGAGTACGTGCTTTAGGTATTCCCGAGTGTTACATGCGGTGCACGTGGGTGAGTCCGACTGCCTGATCTTGTGCTTGAAGTATTTCGTGTAGGCAACGTCGAGTCTCAGCCGATGAATGCAAGTTTCATCTTGTCTGGTTAATCCCTGTGGCACGTGAAAGCTACACGTCGGGTCTATTCTGTGCAGTGGTCCGTACTGGTCGTTCGCATCGCTCCATATTGTTCTTTGCAGATTACGCGCGAACGCAGACACCAGAATCGCTGCGTCTTTTCTTGAAAAAGGAATTTCAATTTCCTCAGATGCTGTGTCATGCGCAGCTCTGGCAGCGGAGTCAGCTCGAACATTCCCGATCAAGAGAGCAAGTTATGTCAAAAAGGAGCTTTCGACGAAGAATTCCAATATGTGTGGAGCTGCCTTCAACCCAAATTGACTTCCTTTCTTCAACTTCGACTTCTTCCGCACAGCAATAAACTTTAACGTAAGTTCTCTTTACACGGCTGAAACAATTAGCGAGCAGTTAGAAAACATAGCCTCTAGATTGAAAACCGAAGCAAGCGCGCCATGACAAAAAAGGCAAGGTAGTCCTTTCGGTGACGTGCTGCCTAATTATAAATAAATATTTGGTTGTAGTCTTCCGTATACCTTTTCATGCGATGAATGTTCTTTTATTCAATTAACTACGGCAGTGAAAAATAACAGGAAAGAGTGCACGACCGACAGCTAAGTTTGACATGGAAAAGCAAAAAGTGCATTCAGTCAAGCGAAATGGATTCGTGAGAATTACTACACATGTGACCTTTTCTTCTCGAGGTGGTGGAGGGGAGGGGGGGGGGGGTAGGAAAACAATACGGAAAAGCTAGACGGAAACTCGATGGAAAAATACTCGCTTTTTCGGCGAACCTCCGCTTCAACAGCCTTGAGTGAAGTCTCGCCAGGAGCAACCTTTTAATTGAGTGACGGAAATGAACACAGGGAGGCAGATCTGCGGCACAGCTGCACTTGACAGGTAGTTTCCGTTGAATGATTCTGTGTTTAGGACAAAAACAGGGCCTGGCAAATTTATTCTTCCAGTGGAAACGTGATTGCGACTTTAAATAAAAGCCTCGTCACTGAGATATTACGACGATAATAGTAATTGAACGGGTAATAAAAAAAATCCCAGCTGAAGTTCAATAAAATAAAACAAAGAGCCCTTCCACTATGGGGTAAATCGGAGCGAGCGAAGCTTTGCGTGTGCGTGCCTGAACTACTGTTTTTCTTTTTTCGGGTTGCACAATGCTGCCTCCTAACTTTTAGGGGCGAAGCGCCTTAGGGTCTCGGCTTCTTGGTGTGTCATGTCGTCGTCACGCTAATTCAAGTTGTCAAACTATGGTCGAACGCAAGTGTATAGTTAGTCAATCCAGTGCAGAATAAACTAACATGATTTAAATTAATTTAAAATAGAGAAATGATCAGGATTTAATTGCATAAATAAAAAAGCTCGTTAAGTTCTGTCTCAATTTGTTTCAAATGCTAAGTTTTATTGTGTAAAGCATACTTCGTAGCATGTTGCGGTCTGTAACACGAAGACAATTTACGGCAAGCCTGTCTCTCATTTAAGTGATTGAAAACGATTCAACGCAAGAGAGGGCGCCACCATCTCACCAAGGGCGCGATTACTCCTCTCCCCGGTGCTTCTCCGGCGCCCAATCACCACGCTCCGTGTGGCGAGAGAGAGCGAACGGCGCACGTTGGCTCCGGAAACGCTCTTTCTGCGATGGACGCTGAACTGTAAGCTCGCAAAGAGCGAGCAGACAATGCCGACGCAGGGCCGATGAAGCTGAAACACCGGCGCACTCTGCACGCTTCGCTCCTCCCCGGGTTTAACGGTAGTGGGAGCTGAAACATATGCCAAGCTTCGTTGCTTGAAAAGTTTTTTTTCCTTCCTCCATGCCATGTATTGGACCTTCATTCGCGTGCTTGGCAGAGCAGCAATCTGTTTCTACAGGCAACGACGACGGTCATGCGCGAAACAACTAAATGATACAAAAAATTCGCCAGATCCCACGTACCGTGGGAGTCGATGTTATGCGAAGCATGCGGTGGTTAGGTGACTGTGGCGGAACTTTTTTTACTGAGAGACACGTTACAAAATGGCGCTAAAGATTTGTATAAACTGTATATGCACACATATATATGTTGAAGAGCCGCATATGTGTTATATAGCCAGTTGTTTACAGTTGGGTAACGCTGCCAATGGAAACGTGGGTATTACCAACACCAGAAGCGAAAAGCTTATATGTAGTGCTTATACGTGTCCCGAGAACGCACACACGTTTCACGAACCCGTGTGCATATGTGCAAGACGTTCTTGACAGTTTTTGAACAAGGGCATCATCACCGTGATCAGTGAGCACCAGTAGCTGGTCATGACTTGTTATAGGATCCGGTCGTGATCATGGTGACAAGGGGTCCATGTGTAGAGAAGTATATCGTATAGTAGAGCTGTTGGAACTCGTGCATGCCTCGGTGATTTCGTCGACAAATTGTCTGTGGATAGAGCCGGTGATATGTCGGAACCTGAAGCCACGCCTCGCGTTGGTAAAGTATAGGCCGACGAGGCTGGTAGGCCTGGATAGTGCTATGTAGGCCAACATCAGTGGATGGTGTTTGTCGTTTTCGTAGACTACCTGGGCGTATGCGGCCTACGTAGCCTAGTCTACAAAGCGGCTGTCAATCAATCTGGCATCATCCTCGGTCAGCATGAGGCCATCGCCCAGCCTCGTAAGAAATGAAGAGGACACTGCGTCGTTCTGGTAGACGAAGTGCACTTTACGGTGCGGTGATGTGGATATCATACGTAACTTTCCTTAATGTATTCCTCCGGGCTCGAGCAGTGCTTCAATATAGCTTGCTGTACGTAATGTTTCTTAGACTGCTACAAAAGCGGAGCCAACACTGGAACCACAGACGTTAATCTGATATGACGCCTGTATAGTAGGAGTACACATCGTAGGAGTACCATGTATTGTTTATTGCTTTGTTGTAAAATTAGATAGCCAGCACCACAACCACAAATGACGTTGCACTGATATTACGCCTGCGTAGGCTGTCTTTCCAAACCAGTTTATAGACCTGGCGTGGCTCAGTGGTAGAATTCCTTATTGGCACGCAGAATGCTTGGGTTCGATTCCTGCTGGGATCCTAATTTTTATTCTTTCCATTCGTTGAGTCAACGCTGCCGATGTTGGTTTTCCTTAACGGTCTAGATTAAAGTTACCATTGTCTGTTCTCGCCGTTCCTGGGTAGATATAAACTGTCTATCACCTGTGGCGCATACCCGTATACCGCGGCCCGTGGTAAACGGGTATGTGCCACACGTGTCTAGTGGAAAGGGTTTGATGACGTACGCTACAAGATTTTAACGTTATTCATGTCATGACCAGACAATCATATTCGTCAAATCCTCTTACCCTCCCATGCAAATTTTGGTCTACACCAAGTTAAAGAGGCCGTCATGAGAGCACCCAGACGTAGGCGGCTAGATAGATAGATAGATAGATAGATACGTAGATAGAAACGCTCAAAGTGCCAGAGGTTCGCTAAGAAATGCTGCGCATCTAATAAGGGGGAACAGTGAATTGTGGCAACGTGAAATGACAGGTGACACCATAATAGATCAGATCGTCATATCAAAAACAGCTGACCACCGATGAGCTCACGATCAAGAGAACATCAGGTATTCGAAAACGGCGCGTCCAAATTCGCATGAGACCGGCACACCTTGGAAGTCCTCATTCGGTTACCCCCGCATTTCTCGCGTTTCTATACATTCGCCGCTCCCAGTTTTTCGCGAACTATGCCGCAGCCGCTACCACCTAAATCTGTCTCTCATAAAAGCTTCGATTGAAAATTTTTAATATTTGCATTTAGTCGCGCAAAGCTTGGCACAGCAAAGCACGGGCCCGTCGCCGCTCGTACTCCCCGTCGACCGACACGTCTAGCTTCGAGATGCGCCGCTTCCTTTTCGGGAGAACGCACTTTCTTAGGACGCCCCATGACTCTCTGGACACGATCGGGCGCAGCCAGGCTATGCACTATAGAGCGGAGGTTGCACGCGAGGTCTCTGTCGGTAGGCGGGGCTGGCTCTCTTGCTTCACCATCCTCACCATCACAACTTCCCTCCACACGCTCACTTCTCTTTCGTACCCCGTTGCTACACTAAACTATATAAGGCTACGCCATTCAGTGCTAGCGTGCCTGGATAGCCGAGTGACAGGCTAGCCTTTTAATCGAGGGTACGCAGGTTCAAATCCCGCCTAGTGAAGAATATTTTTACGGGGAGAATTTTCCTCTTTCTCTTTTTTATATCTTTCTTTCCGTCACTCTGTTTTTCTCTTTATTTATTTATTTATTTATTTATTTATTTATTTATTTATTTATTTATTTCTCTCTCTGTACATGTTCTCTCACCCGTAAGGGTTATTACAGGCCACGCCGTAGCGGTGAGTAGTGGGATTTGGCCAAATTTTGTGGCACATACCGGTTTATGATGATGATTGTTTTGTAGCATGGTCGGCATTTTACGGCTGGCTTAAACATCTTCTCTCTTAAAATCCTGCTTCGGACAGTTGGTAGAACACAGCTCGATTACGTAAGTGCAGCGTACTGTGTTGAAATCGGTTGAGTGCTCAGCTTACAGGAGCATCTGCCCGTTTTTCGTGTACCTAAATAAAGAAGTTGAAATCTAACCCGTCGAAAACATCTCTGTTGAACAGTTCCGCTTCCTGGAACGAAATTCAAATACGCATTTTGTTTCGCCCATTCCTAACGGCATGTCATTACGGCTTCCGCGAGAAAAACAAACTGCAATGGTGGAATGGAAGAGATCGCAATAACAAGTTATGAAATAACCGGAAGCGAAGTGCAATATCCCATTCCTCGTCGCTTTTGACGACCTGTCCTCGTAACGCCTCTTCTGAGGTCTGAGCTTACGCTTGTACTTAGAGGTGGTCAAGAAGCGAATGAAAAACAGTTACGGTTTTCTCAGGAAACGCAAGCCAACTCTCTTCCCGAGACAGGACTAACAAAAAGAAGTAGTAAAGCAGAGGTACAGAAACGAGTGACACCCAAACACCCTGAAAGCGACGGGTCAAGTAAAGAGCTGAAACCACGGCAGTGGGTTGCTTTGTCTTGTCGAGAGCATTGTCAGTTGCATTAGCAGGAGTAAAATAAGTACGAACGAACAAAGCGGGAAGATGCATCGGGCAGGAAACATTGACTTACGCTAAGAAAAGCAAGAGCAGACGACAGGATGACAGGAAGCAGACGACAAGAGAAAAGGAGGAGGTGAGCGAGATCCGAGCAGAAGCAGTTCGCGCGGTACTTCGTCTGCAACCGGATATGTTAGTGCAGTCGACGCATTCTCAGGAGGTCTTAGTGGGCGTCAGCTTCCGCTGGGAGCTCTGATGCAAGTGCTCTTACAGCGTGTGCGAAATGAAAGGAAAAGGGCACAGCAGAAGCCGAGCAGGGTCGGGAATGTAGCCATGTAAAAAGGGAAAAGGTAGATGAAAGGCGGCAGCCTTTCTTTCAAGGCAAGAGAGCGCGTGAAAGAGTAGGACCTGTCGACCTTCGTTTGCGCGGAAAAGAATCAGCGGTCTGATCTTCCTCGACAGGCCTGCGGAAAGGACGCCACGACTTGAGTTAAAAGGTCCAGAGCTTCTTCGGGGAGCCCAGGCTTGAAACATTACTTTGTAGCCTTCGTTTAGACTTGTTTGCAATACCGGTCTCTGACAGATTAAGCACGACGTGTTCGGCCCGGCGTTTTCTCAATCTTTCCCTGCTCCTTTGCAGGATCGTTTCTCGCTTTTTTTGTCATTTTTTCTCTCCTTGTGATATTCCCAACTTCCCCGCCTTAGAGAGGGTGGAACTTCCCCTCCCTAGAGTAATGAGAAAGAAATGAACAAAGGGTAACCATGTTAACACGTGAAATTACCACATATCCCCAACTAACGTATAATCACCTTTTCTTCCCTAGTGGGGAAGTTGGGAATGTGTGCCAATTTTACGGGCTAACATAGTTAACCTTCGGTCATTTCTTTTTATCTCTCTTTTTCATTTCTTTCTTTTTCCTCTGAAAGGTCGACACATTTGACTAAGCACGTTTTCCTTGCTTCCGCTCACTTCTGCAGAGGCCAGCAACCGGAAGCCGAGTAAGCATTGCTTCGAATCCCGCTTATGGAGCAACGCGATTAGCCACTCTTTCTCTGTCCATCTTCTTGTGCTAGCAGTAACAATGCCACTACCTTCACCAATGAGAGCCTCCTATATGAATTTCGTAAAGAACTTCCAGGAATAGTGCAATCTCAGGCTATCACTGTCATCGCTGTAAGAGCAACAGCATTGCCGGATTAGTGTCTATGGCCTTTCGATGATCAGTTTCAGGTTAGAGAGACAGCTGTGGCGTCATTACTCAGGTAGAGCTTGATGCAAATAATTTGTATCTACATGCCTTGTGCGTGAAAACAAAGTCGTCAAATATGTTAGAACCGTCCGCTACGTTCTCCTTACAATTCTCCATGTTGCTATCGATCGACCGATTCATCTGCCAGGTAATCTATGAACTCAGTGAAATTAGTAAGTGAGGGTTGAATTAGTCAACTACTTAGTGGCAAATGAGTGAGTGAGTGAGTGAGTGAGTGAGTGAGTGAGTGAGTGAGTGAGTGAGTGAGTGAGTGAGTGAGTGAGTGAGTGAGTGAGTGAGTGAGTGAGTGAGTGAGTGAGTGAGTGAGTGAGTGAGTGAGTGAGTGAGTGAGTGAGTGAGTGAGTGAGTGAGTGAGTGAGTGAGTGAGTGAGTGAGTGAGTGAGTGAGTGAGTGAGTGAGTGAGTGAGTGACTGAGTGAGTGAGTGAGTGAGTGAGTGAGTGAGTGAGTGAGTGAGTGAGTGAGTGAGTGAGTGAGTGAGTGAGTGAGTGAGTGAGTGAGTGAGTGAGTGAGTGAGTGAGTGAGTGAGTGAGTGAGTGAGTGAGTGAGTGAGTGAGTGAGCGAGCGAGCGAGCAAGCGAACGAGCGAGCAAGCGAACGAGCGAGCGGAATGAGGAAGACAGGCATAAATTGCCTTGAACCACGCTAGCTCATTAGGCTCTGTCTGAGTGTTATAAAAACAAAAGATAAAACAAACACTTGCGACCCGAACTAACGATGTGTGTACACAGCGATTCCTAACACTAAGTAGACTGTGCACAGTTCAGAGAAATGTCTTCACCTTTGCGTGAAGACATTTCTGTCGACGCCACAGCGCGTCGACAAAAGAAGGCTAAGGAAGATAAACGTAATTGTTATTTCTTTAACATCTATATAAAATTGAACGTAGCTTACATTGAGCGCGCTTGGAACAGCGCCTGCGTGTGCGCAGACAACCATTCCAGTGAGATCCGGGCTATCCGAGCATATCGCTGAGCAGCCATTTTGGCTAGGCAGCAAACTAGCCTTCATCATATTTTTCTCCGGTGCCGTCTTTTCGAAGCTGTCATTGTAGCCGTCTGCGGTTAATATTGCAACACTCCCGGTGTGTTAGTGCCGTTCAGTTGGATTAGTGAACCGGCGAAGAGGAGCTTTAGTCGCTTTCCTCGGAAAGAACCATATTAGACGGCACTATGAGATGGACGGCTCGATAAGTGGCAGATTTCCTAAGGGTTACAGCGGTACAGCTAACGATTATCTCTTGTTTCGAGCACCGGAATGATTGACATTGAGGCTATGAGATTGCTGACATTGCGGCCTATGACCATTGAGGCTGCGAAGAAAGCCATCCGACATACGTCATCATATGTCAGATGTAGCTCCGAGAGAAGCGGTTCGGCTGGTATTATGAATGTAACGATGATATATACATACGCAGGTGTATGCACAAATAGTTATGGTGGATATCAGGCTTCTATTAAAGGATTCTGTACCACTTCCATAACACTGGTACATGTCCATTCTGTAGTATTTGTCAAGGATAAGCCCTCCTACAGTGGCACAGCCACGCCCAATATCAACTGTAACGTGCTACCCCTGCTCACTGCTCGGTGGTGCCGACATAAAAGACAATTAGTGACATAAGCACTGTTTCGACTAATCATATTTCAGTAAGGTAGAAAGGTGGGCGAGTTGGAATCGATACATACCTTGAAAAAAAAACAGCGCGAAGACGACGGAGAACACACAAAAGAAGAAGGACACAGGACAAGCGCTGTCCTGTGTCCTTCTTATTTTGTGTGTTCTCCGTCGTCTTCGCGTTGGTTTCTTTTTTCTGATATCTCAAAACCCACTGCACTTTTGCTTGGGGCCCCTTCAGCCATGACCACCGTGTTGCAACACATACAGAGCGCCACTGTACATATCGAACGTCTAACAAGGACAATCAAGTCAACGAATTCACTGTATTAAATGAGAAATTCGCGTAACAAAGTGGTCTGCTTCAGAGACGGATATGAGTCTCTATGAAATGTACGAGGTTTGCGTAACCATTTCTTGTTGAGCAGAAGAAACCTGTGCGGTGCGATATGCTATGGTTCATAGAACTTTTGCCCCTTTGTCAACAGAACAACAAAGCATAGTGCAAAACCGTAGCGCATGCCATGCAATATTGTCCACTATGGAGAAGTGCGCACCGAGTCTATGCTTTGTGTCAGCCCACACGGCATGTGCTGTTTCGTTTCCTAGTGTATACTTGAATTCAACAAACATACAAAATTGAACATGTATACACAGATATATAACGCCGACATACCGACTTACCGAGCTGTAGACAACAAAGACACAAGACCCGGGTACGATAAGGGACAAAGAAAAAATACTCGTTTTAAAAAATGGGATTATTATATTGTATCCACTTCGACAAGGTAAGTCGCGTTCATCCTATAGAGCTCTTTTTGTCGTGTTCTCGAGTTCTGCCACTGCAGAGCATATCTTTTTTTTATTTTTTTTCTTCCGTGATGGCGGCCCTGATATGGGGGTAGAATAAACAATTCGCTTTCGCATTCCGAAGCCGATGTGGGCGGCAGCCTTAAGAACGAACTGAAATGAGCTCTGCCTTAGGAATTGATTTGACAAGGCCGATCTTATCGATCTATGCAAAGCCTCTCAGGCAGGCGGCAGCGCTCTTTGAAGCCACAGAAAAAGAGGGGCAACCTCCTTAGCTTGAAAGCTCAAGGAAAGAACAAAATAATCTCAATGGAAGATTTGAATATGAATCCCTTTCGAGAGGGTAGGACTGCCTCGTTTTTGGCTCAGCTTCTGTGATTTCTTCTTCGGGGTCTTTAAGATATAGGTGACCCAGTCGCAAAAAGTGCGAGCTAAGCGTTTTAATACGTTTTTTGTTCGACATGTTTGCTGTTTCGAAGCCTGACGCGCATTTTATTTCTAGCACGGCTTTTACTTCGCCGCTTTTCGTAACACGCCGCGCTTGCGGCCTCATTTCTACCTTGCCATTCTAGACAAAGTTGTATATATTTCTACGTACGTCTTCGATTAGACTGCATTGCCAGGTAAATAATCAAGTTTTTGTGCTACTTCTTTTGCTTTGCTCTATGGAGATTAAATTGTCCCATGTTGGTCGGTGCTGTCTTTGTACTCGGGCTCTAGAAAGGTCTAGAACGGGCTCTAGAAAGGTCGCTTTTTTAAGCTTTCGCTGTCAATATGCACTGCGTATTCCGTGCAGGCTTGACAATTTTTCTTTTTCTTATGCCACGCTCGCGCCATTGCTAAGGCTCTGGGCTGTGTACGGGCGCTTGCACCAAAAGGAACAAATAAGAAAATACAATGTAACAGAATGAAAGCGCAACTGCAACTGTCCTTGCAACTCGACACGATGTCGAGAGCACTCGAGCGCGCCGACTAGCTTATGTTACAACACAATGTCGTGAAACCGTACCTGACACGCAAGGTTGAAACACGGTAAAAAAGGAGCACCCTTTGGGAAAAATCGTTGCTGTCAGCGTCTTTTGTTTGTAACCCACCTGTCGCTGCGCAGCTGGGATTATGTTGCCGGAACTGTTTTCGCATGGGCTACGCACTTCCGCTTGGATTAAATACGGCCAGATTGAGTCGTGTTACGAGACAACGCTGGAACTACGGAAGGCTGCAAAACGTCTGGTCCGACGTTTCATAGAACGCGTAATAGAGAATTCATAGGAGCCTGCAACGTTCAACTGCTGCTCCGACGCTCTCGACGGCAGAATTTTTTTTTTTAAACTTATTCGTGGTTTTGTGACCTCAACACGCTAGACGAATGAAATGCAGCGAAAAATGGTGGATGTCGAATGCATTTGTCACGTGAACTGAACCATAAACTTTGCTGCGTTTAAACTCAACGCCCCTTTCACACGCATTGTCTTTTTCGGAGAATGACGCGATGCGTGGCGGGTTGCTAAATTACTACCGACTGCAAACTTTAAACAGCTTCCATAAATCACACAAGTGCGCCCAACAGAGCGCTTGCATGGCGACGTGTGCAATGTATGCACTTTAAACGGCATCGTCTGCAGTTTCTTTTTTTTTTCAGAATGACAGCAGACGACGCGGGACAACTAGCAGCACAAAAACTGACTGAATGTTGTCTGCTCACACGCATTGTCTGCAATCTGTAGCAGAAGGTGGCAAGACAGAAAATTTCGATGAAGGGCGAATCCGCCAGTGTGCGCTAAAGAAAGCTAGGCCTGAAAGACGACACCACAGCAAGACTAAGGTACACAAACGCCAACACCACAGAAACTCGATACGCAGTTTTTTTTTCACCGAAGGGCGTCGCACAATAAGAAAATGCTGCACGGCATTTTTTTTTCTTTTTCGATCAGCCAGGGTTTAGCATTATGGGCACTGTTGCTTTCTGAACCTAAACCGTAAACCAACGAAGAATTTGCTGGGTGAACATTCTACAGCTGTCGAAAGCATCTTCTACACAATGTATTACGGGGTGACACCCTTGCTAAACACGTCCGCCACGTTAAACTACGTGGTTAATTTTGCAATTCACTACTTTTCGCATCACATATACTGCCGCTATGCGACTACGTTATTCGCGAAACTGCCTACGCAATAGCATCTGTGTGATGCGAAGTGTGTGGCAACCTTTGGCAAGGCGTTGTTTGTTGACGCAAGCGTAATTTGAATAACATATTCAAGAGTGTCGCGAAGTTGGTGACGCAGTTATAATTTAATTTCGCTATGGTGCCGCTGATTTAAATGAAAATCGTTGCACATCCTCAACTGCAAAAAAAAAAGCTCTGCAGAAACCTTCGACAGCGGCTGTAAAAGTGAGCTGAGAAGAACGGATTTTACGCGAGACCAAGTCAGACGTGCTGACGCGGGCTCCATAACAAGGTAATAGACAAAACAAACTGGTGTTATTCTTTGTTGCACTTTGTCCGCCAGGTGCTAGAGTGGTTACGGTGCTCGGCGGCTCACCCAAAGGTCGCGGGTTCGATTCCGGCTGCGGCGGTCGCATTTGGATGGAGGCGAAATTCGAGATGCCCAGGTACTGTGCGACGTCAGTGCACGTTAAAGAACACCAGATGGTCAAAACTCCCGGAGCCCTCTAATACGGCGTGCCCCATGGTCATACCGGGACTTTGACACTAAAACCCTAGGTGTCATTATTAATGAACGTTCACGTGGATTCTAAGGCGTGTGCATTTGAGGATAGCAACACCTCAGCAATGAAGTTAGTACGTTTCGTGCATACAAGGGGTTCCGCTGTAATTTCACGTGAACTTTATTGTGTTTGAGTATTGGTCAATCTTCCAGATAATTTTTGCTTGTCTCGCTTCTATTTTTCTTGTCATGATGATTATTATGAGCTAAATGACCATCTAAAGACTATTTCATAGCGGCGATAGTTATGCGGAATGTCTTTCAGAAACAAAAAGGACGTTCTTCTACGAGTATGCGCGTGTGAACGAGCGTCCACAGCGTTAAAAGCGGTTCATAGCTGCAAATACTAAATATTTACTATTGCCACCCATACATATGGCACACTAATCATTATTTAGCAGCCTAACCATACATTTACACACTAACCATTATTTAGATTATGACTACACAACACATAACTTAAGATGTGTTGTGCGTTGTGATTTAGACCATGCCAATATATGGTTTACGTTCTAGCGGGACACGATGCTCAACGAAACATTGTAAATGGTGTAATCTACGTCTGTGTGTGTGCCTGTAGGTGCTGTTATGTGTTTATCAGTGTATACATTGTAATCATCACCCAGTATCTGGAGTATAGCATGCCAGGAGAATAGCTGGGGTAACACCTCCAGCATTTCATAAAGCGTTTCTCTCTCTCTCTCATGGTTTAAACAACTCTAGCCAACATTATGAATAGTGTTGGCACTAACAGTAGCCTGGAGAGATAACACGAATTATTGTCATGCAAGATGTCACTTGCGTATACATGAACATCACCCAAACTGCGTAGAAGCGAGTTTGACAAAGCTTTATTGAACATCACCGTATACACACCACCTACGGGCACAGTAACAATCTTATCGTTTCCCGCGTCGCCATTGCTGCACAAAGCGTAGATCACGTGGTGGTCCCCTAAGAGAGCTCCACGGATACCCAAGCGTAGCGTCACGCACGAGAGCTTGAATTGAGGCGATTTGTGAGCACATTTAGGGCACATATTGCAAGCGCGAAGGTTTAACTATATCTATACACAACGATCATTCGCGAATATGCGTGACATGAATACCACGTGGATGCGCGTTGTGACCCATTCGTACCTCAATAAAAGTACCGGATGTATGCGGCCTTTCATAGTAAACTGCTGGCTTTTTTTGTGATGTTCAGCCAAGGAAAGCATAGGGGGCATCATATGTGGTTTCTTAACTGTAATGTAATGGTTCTCACTTGAATTGAAATAAATTAAAGTGGACGAAAAATCACCCTTTCCGGGCGGTGGAATCCAAACCCATAACCTTAGAATTACGAGTCTGATGTTCTAACGTTTGAGCTACAACGGAGGGTGCCCACCGTCCGCTTTTTGGTAGTGTATTTATGTGCGCCTAATACCTGGGAATGTTAGCCAGCGGCACTCGAATCCCAGGCGGCGAGTGGGGAACACTCGAGATTGTTCCACACTCGCCGCCTGGACTAAGCGCCATCTGTTAAAGTTTGGGGGAAACAGATTGCTATGGAAGAAGCATTTCCACATGTCCTTGTTTCACCACTACAAAGACTGATGGGGACTTCCTTTGCTCCCGCCAACTTTATGCTTTTTATTACGTGCAGTCGCACGATCCAGTGCGCACTTCTTGCTCCTGGATGAATCGGCACCCCATACACATGTAGTGATGGACTGAATGAGCAGCAGAATACCACGTCTGCGCGAAATTTACTTCAAAGCAAGCCACCAGTGAGCATGAAGGGCTTCGTTACCTGGTACTCCTATGTACTCAACATTCTGTATGTTTACAGCCTCAACAATAGGCTCACACACACAAATCTGTACAGCAGGCCACTGGTCACGCCATAATCATCGACACAAGCCAAAAGCATCAAGCGTGTGTTTTATCTTGGCGACGTACGTTGTTCACATTGCATTATGCGTCATTTTGCTCTGTGCTATCAGTTATAGGCATTTACACATAAGAATTAGCCAAACACCGCGCAGCATTTATAAACAGTGTGAGGTCAACATTCCTTAAACATCAGGAAAGTTAAATAATCATCCACACTCACCGAACACACTACTCCAATCTTTGCAAATCTTTGTCAAGATCTATCACAAGACACAGTACTTATAAGACATCACATACGAACAGTCGGCTAAGGGAAGCACGTATTCATTCTCTGAGGGCAATACAAGATACGGTATTCGAATTTCTTTAACTTAAAATGAGTTCAAAAGAATGTTTTGTCATGTTATACAGATACAAAATGCCCGTTTGCATTATTTGAAAGTTTAGGCACCACCGCCTTCTCTCTGAGCTGCAATAGTGGGCTCGCAATCGAAGCACCACCGAGTCGACTGCGAATCTCCTGACACGCAAAAGCTTGGTTTAATAAATATCAGTAATTATAACCACGATCAGTTTTTTTTTAACAATGCAGTTTTGGGATCCCGACCCACGACTCGCGTTGTGTTTCAGCGAATACTAAATGCGGCTGCACATAAGCTTAGGCGTATGTGTATTCTGACGATTGCTTCTCGAGATAAGGATCTGCGAGTGCCTTGTAAATGAGCCAGTGGTTATCATTAGGACAGAAAAACTAGCAACATTAAGCGTAATTACTTCTTAGGCTCCTGCGTAAGGTATACTGGCCGGCGAAGGTATTTAGAATATATGTTTGAAGATTGGCTCGGGCAAATAAACTTCAACATTGGCGTCACAGACGAAGTCTAATCGGGGCAGTTTGTAATGCCGCTTGCACGTTCTGCAGAATTGTTTCTGCGAGAAAATGCAGTTTCAGGGATGTCACAAAAATCACTATCATATCTTAAATTGGGTACGCCATGGACTAAGTAAGTGCCACTATTGAATCACACATAATTACAAAAACCACTGTAAACATTAGGGTTGGTTCTCCAGTGTAATGTCACAGAAAAGCAATTACGATGACACAAGTACCTCTATGTACAGACATGGAGATTTCGGTTAGAAATCGCTTTATGCTGAGTCATCTTTAGGATCAGACGAGGTAGGTGAGGGTGCGTACACTTCAGAACATGAAGGTACATCAGAAAACTGCGGAACCACGTCACGTCGTAACAATACATGTGACTTATTGAAGTGACGTTATCAATTGGGGGGTTGCATCATGGTCGCTGGAGCTTCACGTCAAAAATTCACGAGCAAATACTGTCATAGCACCCTGCTAAATAGTGTCACAACAAGTACTGGACACATTTCAAACAAGAGTACTACAATACACGTGCCAATAGCAACCCTTCTTTACGTCATCGGCTGCGATTTCTTGTCGCTAACACTGAAAGTGAGCACTGGCGGCCACGTTAGGCTTAACCGAAGCGCGACGTCATTATGCGTGCGCTGTTTAGGGTTACTGGGAAGACGGTATTAATAAATGGCGCAACAAACAACATCAGTACCGTATTGGTTTCGAAATGTTAATGTCGATAACGAGTATTCAGCTAGTCTGAACAATTCTCTAGTAGAGGTGTTTCAAACAATGGCTAGTCCGAATACGACTACAGTAGTGCAGCAAAAATACGTGGACAGTATCTTGTCATATATCAAATGCATTTCTTTTTCTGGAAGACAATCCTCACTACATGGATTACTGAGTTAATATGCATTTTACTCCTTTCTTGTTTAACAGCATTTAGCTCAAGCCAAAACTCTTTCACGTCAGCATTACAAACCTTAAATTAAGTGGCCTAGTAGCTGTGTGACTAAAGTGCTAAATGTGGGGTGGTGCGATCGAGGGGGTTTTTAAAGAAGCGCTTGATGTGACGTCATAGAATGATACAGCTGCATGCGTATTATCATAGACAATCGCGAAGAGTAACATATCGCAACTGCTTCAACAAAAAAAAGAAAATATACATATGACAATGGTCATGCTGCCATGGTGAGCAGTGTAGTTTTCTCACTAAAGCGTTGATCCTGCTGAATGAACGTTTGAAATAATAACCTTAGCAATGTGACGTCACAAGATCTTCAGGGTCGTGTGCTTTAGGCTACATGACCAAAAAACAGCGGGGCGTCTGCTCAACGCCCATTTCCAGTATGAGATACACATGTTCGAGTCTTTTATTTTCTTTTTTTACAAAGACGTTCAGTGTAATAATATTTAGGAGAAATATGGCAGCCATCCAGTAATTCTTCCTAAACGTTAGATAACATGCCATAAGAGGTACACAGGCACGTGTCCCGATACAGATTATTGATAAGCAAAATGGCGTCGACTACAACGTAATAATCTAGCACTGAATACACGGTGGCGATGTTACCTTTCTAGATAGGATATAGTGTTCCCGTGACGTTATTGTTCGACATTTTGTTCTGCGATTCGCAGCTTCCACTGCACTTCTTGAGAAAAGCAGACCGAGATAAAGCCAAGCTTGTAGGTGTACTGGCAGTAAAACAGCATGACGGCCTCTATGACGTCAGTGGAAACCTCCTCTATGAGCAAGGTGAGAGGAAACGAAACCGGAGATATTTTGTTACAACGTGTTCAGCCAATGTGCACAGCACGTCAACGTTAAAGTCACTGCTGTGTCGTTAGCAGCACGTGGCCGTTTCTCGTGTCTTGTCGAAAAAAAATATGTGCAGTTTCAACTGACTTAACATCGCAAGTCTGATGAAACAACGGTGCTGATGGCATCACTTTTACCTTGGCCATTGCCGAACATTCCAGAGCGAATGCGATACCCTCAGCTTTTCCAGGATGATTATCAGCCGGTCCTCCTCTCCACACCACCTGCTTCGCTCTCGCCATAACTTGACCTTTGCTCTCCTCCTGTCTACCCAGATTCGCCCTCTCCCCGTCGCTACCCTTTCTCTACCAGGCTGAACTCGCTACACTAGGCTTCCATCTTATCCATTTAGCTGCTATCCCTCTCGTCAAGCTTCGCTCTTTCAGCTGGACCAGAAAGTGCGGATGACGGGTCCCCAGGGACCACGTAGGCCTTAAACAGCCCCTCCGTTAAAACAGATCGAGGTAATCCTTGAATGATAAGCACACTACACGTTGCACTGCACGTCGTGGAATAACGCATGTTTCCCCGTCTTGCAATGGTTGATTACACGCTGTTTTAATTGTATCACTGCTGCATTAAGCGACTGGCTAACGCCTGAGTGAGACAGGCACGAAGGTCGCGGGCTCGCGTCCCAAATCAATTCTTTCCTTCATAAATGCAAATCCTTAACGCATAGCAAATGGATTCAGGCAAAACTTGTGTTTAGGCTCCTCGAGATTGCCTGAGGGTGCTGCGATTCGTCCCTCTGGCGTCGCTGACTTTGTAACTGCTAAGGCTGAAAAGAAAAATGAGACGGAATTAGAAACAAAAAGCGTGGTTGCTCAATCGTCCGCTGAATTCTTTCGGAGCTAGCTCCTGACCTGCTTAGGATACAGGGCACTTTAAATCTATGTTTGAAAACTATGTATTTAACACCGTTCGAATGCGTAAAATCTAAATCTCCTGATTAAGTGCGGCAAAGCAATGAAGTTCGCAGAAGTGTACTTAGCTGGGCCAGTTGGTATGGATCCAAGGAAGTACGCAGCGCGAAAATCAAGACGACGTGATGTCTCTATATGTTTTACTTCCGATTAAAGAAGCTTAGTTGAAAGTCGGCGCTTGTTCTTGTCATTCCTCCCTGTGTGCGTCGTCTTTCTTTTCGCGCTGCTTACTTCCATGGATGAAGTTTGGTTGCCAGGGAAGGGCTAGCCATTCTGAAACGCCAGTGCTGTTCTCTCTAGAACAGACTCGCGTCGTCTGCTTGAGACGACGCGAGGGTCACGCCATTTTCTGCAGCTTTTTCCAATACTTCATCGTCATCTGCCATTCGTCCGCGTGTTTTAAGTAGTGGGTGACGTCAGTGCCGCAACAGCCTTGCCCCCTTGCACTGCCCCCTGGGACTGCTTGAGGGTCACGCCATTGGGTACAGCTATTTCAGCTAAGTCATCGTTATTGTCGTCTGTCATTCGTCCGCGTGTCTCAGTAGCGGGTGACGTCACTGCCGCAGCAGCAGCGCCGCCTGGCGCCGCCCCCTGGAACTGCTTGAGGGGCAGCGCCTGCCCGCAGCAGTCACAAGAGCCGTTCCAGCTCCTGTGCCTTGGGTCCCGGATCGAGACCGTCCGAGTCGGTGTCTTCGTCGGACGACTCTTCGTCTTCGTCGTCATCTTCGTCGTCGAGATCATCGTCTTCGTCGACCAGCACAGCGTCGCAGCCCCGGTCGCCGCGGTGCTGCCTCTTTGCGGGCGCTCTGGGAAGAAGACGGGGGGGGGGGGGCAGAAGTGACATCGTTAATTCGCATTATGTCGAAAAGAAATGTACGGATAAGAAAAAATGTTGGAAGCTTGCGGCTCTCTTAACACAAGAGTCATTCACTTATAGCAACCCATTCCTAACATTTACACAGAATGTAAAAATAAAGATTCTTTTTTCTTCGACTGTTGTTCATCGCTTCAAGGTCCCGGTGAATTGCTTCTCCCTGTTTGCATTCATATGCTCTTTGAATATTGCCTCGAAAGATAAATAGTTAGCAACTCTAATCGCTGCTAATGCGATTCTTTCATATTTGCGACGCATGATCGCTGGTCTTACCACGCCATGCCATGATAAGAGCAGTTATCGCTACATTGCCGCTGAACTTCGTCTCAGTGGCAACATTGAATGAAACGTCAAACTTACAACTGAGAGCTGGGCTAGTTGGGAAGCATTCATGTTTAAAGACTGGCAGTATAAACATGGACACAAGAGAGAAGCCAAGACAACACAAACGAGTTTTTAGTTGGCGTTTGTGTTGTATTGACTTCTATCTTGTGTCCCTGTTTGCACGCCCAGTCTTTAACTTGAAAGAAAGGCCCCGTGCTTATCCATTTATTTACCGGGAATTTTAGGTTACACTTTGGGGACAGGGGTGATGGCACATGTTGTACTAATGCTGTGAGAAAAAGGGGATCAGTGCAATAGACTGAGAAGGAAAAGAAGAAGTTTTTTTTCGCATTCGAGTGGTTCTCTGCAAAAGCATGAGACAGTATCAATTTTACATCTATGCAATGGAGCTGATTCCAGCGGAAGACTCTTTAGGATTCCGTAACGCGTCAGTCGGAAAAGAGCAGAACAGTAGCGAGCGCCCGAGAAAAAAAAAGAAAGTTAGTACAAAAGGATGGAATGTTGTGGCGAAGCAGGGGAGGCTGGCAGAAAGGCCCTGTGAGTGACAGCCGCAGTAACAAGGGTCGCATAACGGTTTTCACGCACACATATGGAGCAATGCCAAGACAACGTGCATATTCTTCGCATCGGCCCTCTATGTGCGTTTACTCGCTTTTTTTTCTAGAGCATAACCTATCAGCTCGTGATGTAAGACAACCTTATTGGTGCACAGTTTTGGCAACGGGATAATACAAAGACAACCTTCATAATTATCGGCCCATATTTATGTCCGCTGCGGCCCTTTCTAAATGATATATTTATTTAGTAAGGCGAAAGCCTTAGATGCCTCATCAAATGCGAAAACGTCGTCGGCACGAGTGATACAATCATCATCACGCGATGATGTCAGCGTATGACGTCATCATAACCACATAACGTAACGTCACATTATGACGTGATCACATAACCATCGCTTGATCAAGGTGGGCCGATCACGGAGGCAGTGCAAAACCAGTTGAGGTGCAGAAAGCTTGGAAACAATGCAAAAGACCAGGTTACGTACAGGAACCTTTCAGGGGGCTCCGGGGGGAGGAGCAATAGATCGACGGAGAAGAAAGAGAAGATGGCTTTTCCCTTCGAGCCATCTTAGGCGAAGGCATAAGGGACCCAGTGAGGTTTTTTTTTTAATTCTGCGTGCCAAAACCACCAACTGACTGTCACCACACCGTATTGGGGAGGATTCCGGATTATTTTGTCCACCCGGGGCTATTTACGTGCGCGTCCATAAAAGTACACGGCTATTTTATTAGAGTCGAACATCGCTATAACGAAGTACCATCGGGAAAATAAATTAGTTGTTTATATTCGATATTCGTTGTAGGAGCAGATATAAAAATCGGCTTTAAGAAATACGTAATCTGTCTCGCACAACTATCCTGGACACAGAAACGCACCCACTGCTCAGAATGGAGTTTTCCACTGTTTTCATGCGCGAGAGGGCCTTTTCTACGTCAGAAGTTTCAGTCGTCGGGAGTTTCCCCAAGTAGCTTCTGTCTCCTAAGCATGTCTACCGCCAGCGTCCGGGGTGCTTATGACCCAAATTTCCGCAACGTTTCTAACCACACTTTTAACCATATCTTTAATGCCACAACCATATATTTTTTAAATCTTGTCGTGAATTGTCTTTCAATATTTATGATGCTGTTTATGCTACCTTTAGAGTATTGAGCTTCTCGCAAACCAAATAACTTCTTCGTCACAGTCGATATTCAGGTGACTGTCGCGTTCTCGGTTTTCTTATAGAAAAAATAAATATCACTGAGATTAATCTTGGCCAAATATGTTTCGTATTCAGTTCGCTATAACCGATAATTCTCCATATCAGTGTCAGTCACAACGAGTTTCGGCTGTAATATTATGTAACACTATCACCATCTTGAGCATAGGGTGGTTTTCTGCGCCACTTGGTATATAATCACAGTGCGAAGGGTTCCAGCAAGTTGCGACGCGAGAACAGAGAAATGAAACACACCTGCCTTTGTCCTGCGCGCTTCTGTCCTATGTGCTTGCATCCTAATGTGCTGGAACTCTTCACACTCTTTATTATGTACGCTTATTTTTACTGTACTTCATTTCATTTTACATTGTATTGGGCTGTGTATTGTGTTTCATATTTTGCATTGAATTTTACTGTATTTCCATGATTTCATATTTCAACCATCTTTGCCTTTAATCACCTCCTAATGTTCTGCCAATTTTAGAACTCAAATTTCCTGTACTTTCTGACGGAGGGTCCCGCTTTCAGGGTTTGTACTCTGGGACCCTCGTCTGTACACAAGTATTACGCATCTGATTGATATGTAACCATTAAACTGAAAACAAAACGCTCTCCTTATCATCATCGCCATCGTCGTGATCATCACCACCACCCTGAAATGTTGTGTATGCAATTCCAATGATTCCACATATTTCCATAAGATTTTTACGCAAAATACATGGCAAGTGTTCGGAAGATATATGGAAAATATGTGGATTCCATAGGCAAATATATGTTTCCATAAGATTCTTAAATATATGACGAGCATTCGGACATATACGACAATTTGCGGAAACTATGTCGATTTCGTAGGGAAACATATGAGATTATTGGAATCACATACGGAACGTAGCACTACCTACCACCACGACCTTCGACTCACTTGGGACGGGATAGCTGTCTCTCTTCGTCATCCGACCAGTGTTCCAGGGTCTCCCTGTGTTGCTCCAGAGCTGTGAGTGAAGGGAACAGTGCCTCGCACACGGGACAGCCGAAGTGTCGCTTGCGCTGCTGGTGCTGAGACAGGCGACGGGCCGACGGGAAAGAACGCTCGCACACGTTGCACGTCAGGCACTCGTCCTCATCCTCGTACTCTGCTCGCAGCATGCCGCAAAAAGTGAAGAAAAGAGAATGGGAGGAAGAGAGATCAGGACACTGAGTACAATTGGTGACAGACACAAACATAAACACACGGACATAGACAGACAGACAGACAGACAGACAGACAGATAGATAGATAGATAGATAGATAGATAGATAGATAGATAGATAGATAGATAGATAGATAGATAGATAGATAGATAGATAGATAGATAGATAGATAGATAGATAGATAGATAGATAGATAGATAGATAGATATACAGGCAGACAGACAGACAGACAGACAGACAGACATATAGATAGATAGATAGATAGATAGATAGATAGATAGATAGATAGATAGATAGATAGATAGATAGATAGATAGATAGATAGATAGATAGATAGATAGATAGATATAGATAGATAGATAGATAGATAGATAGACAGACAGACAGACAGACAGATAGATAGATAGATAGATAGATAGATAGATAGATAGATAGATAGATAGATAGATAGATAGATAGATAGATAGATAGATAGATAGATAGATAGATAGATAGATAGATAGATAGATAGATAGATAGATAGATAGATAGATAGATAGATAGATAGATAGATAGATAGATAGCGATCGATTCAGGTTATAGATAAAGTTGCTGATACATTCGTTTAGTTATCTGCCAAGCAATCTCACTTTGAATTTATTTCCCACGTTATTTCCTATACACAATGTAAATTTTATTTATTTCCCCGTGTAAAAGTAAAGAAACCGTGATTGTTCATTGAGTGGATGCCATATTCATTCATTCATTCATTCATTCATTCACTCAGTTAAACCTACATCACTCTTTCCTGAGAAATGATTGCATTTTATTAGCAGAATGTTCACCATGCAGAGCCATGCAGATATCTGCAAAAAAAAATTATTTTTTGATTTAGTCCTTGAATCATTGATTTATTTTTTAAAGCTCACCCTCTATATTCCTCGAAGAGTAGTGCACACAAAGAATAAAATAATTATCAATCCAAACATACAGAGATCAGGAAATAGTGACGTTTTAATTTTCCAATTATTATTTGTTTATCCAGTAAATCCTTCACTGACCAATTTACTTACGTATTCGCGTGTCAGTAAACGACTCCACAGCAAGTTAATGTGCGAGAAAGGTTACGCCCATGAATCTAAACTTGGCAATGTAGAATTTGAAACAATATTGATTCATTCGTACATTAACCTATTTAGTTATTGACTGACCGGTTTATTCATACAAATCGTTGGTCAAGAAAGAGAAAATAGACAACCACCCATTTGTAGCACGATGCCACACAGGGAAATAAATACGGATTTCTCAGAAATAAAGCCTCTTATCGCCGAAAATTTTGTCCTGGTCCGGGGTTGAATTTTTCGGCGACTAAGAGGCTTTAATCCTTGTGCCTTCGTGCTATAAATGGGTGGTTGTCTATTTTTCCTTTCTTAACCCTTCCGCCACCTTGCGGGATTCCGCAGAACTGATTTTCAAATCGTTGGTCAATCGAGCTTCTTTCAACTGTTGCAAATGTGGCTCACGAGTAATTTTCCCAGCTTGAACTGCATAATCATAGAGGCTATTGGGTAAGAATGAATAAGAAGAGACGCATGTAATTGTATAATAACGTACATCTTTGACATATTATTTAGAGAAAGATATAATGTCACACCTCACGGTGTTGCCATACGAGAAAACACCCAGGTGCAACACTTCCTGATGCAAAGTTTCTTCTAAAGTTTACCAGAAAGCAAGTCCTTGTGACATAGTGAATAAAAGGTGACATCAATCCTGGGAACTTCGCCAACCAATAGGCAATTCGTAGATACGTTCAAGTTATGCTAGCGAATGAACGAGCGTCTTGCTGCAGTAGACAGCTGCTCGTCCACGCATATGAATATCCATCCAGGTTTAAGCTATCCCGTAAAATTGTAACGTCACACAAGCTCGTTCAGCGAACGTCGCGGGAAAACCGCGAATTATACGGCCAAACTCTCAGCAAATAGCTCGTTCTCTTATTCCCCTTAAAATGGCATTCCACCAGCCTAAAGCTGTATTGAGAACTGTGCACTCGGAAACTTTGCGTGCCCGGTAATGATATCTACAACAGAACTACAGAACTGAGTTCGGCAACATCCGCATTCGAAGCTCCCAGAGCACTCGAACTAGCTTCGTATTTTGACAAAGGCACAGTCGCGAGGACGTGGTCTCGCTTAAGAGCACTGTAGTGTTGTGGTCGTGTTTCGAATTGCGTCGCTTCCGGGGTGACGATGATCTGCTTGGTGGTAAGTTTAGTTCGTGCCGTTCTGATGAAGCTTTTCGCTACTGTATTGCTGCATCTTGCTACCTTGTGCTACGTCTTTGCGCGTGGTACTTGCACCAGAGTTTGTGTGTGTGTGTGTGTGTGTGAGTGAGTGAGTGAGTGAGTGAGTGAGTGAGTGAGTGAGTGAGTGAGTGAGTGAGTGAGTGAGTGAGTGAGTGAGTGAGTGAGTGAGTGAGTGAGTGAGTGAGTGAGTGAGTGAGTGAGTGAGTGAGTGAGTGAGTGAGTGAGTGAGTGAGTGAGTGAGTGAGAAGGTGACAGACCAAGTGAGAAGGTGAGAGAGTGAGCGAGAGTGAGTCGGTGAGTTAGTAAGTTCGAGAAAAGAAAAGTTGCTGTTAGCTACAACATTTCATGAACGTCTGCCAGAAAGTTATAAGAAAAAGGCACAGTTTCACCACAAGGGCGAAGAATGAATGCGATAGCAACAAATTGGAACGTCACGCGAAGAACGGCAAGCAACCCGAAACTTGCAGCGCTCTGTTCAAGTACAAAGGACGCAAGAATATATATATATATATATATATATATATATATATATATATATATATATATATATATATATATATATATATATATATATATATATATATATATACGGGGTATGACGCCGACCGCAGAAACCTCCCGACAGTGTCCATAAAATTGCAATTACAATAGAACGACAGATAAAGCAAGAATCTTGCCCTGATTAACAATGTGTGTAGACAGCGTTTCGTAATTCCAGAAATAGGGCGGACAATCAAAAAAAAAGTCTTCATATTCGTGTGGGATTAGCTTATTTTTTAATTACGACACACAATCTTTCGAAAACTTTAAATGTTATCCAATCAGATGAGTTCAACTAGGTAAAAATTCACTGCGTTGGTTCCTAAAACCTAAAATTTACTTAATTGGTGTCTGGCAACGTGCCTTTATTCAGAGTGCCCGCCTAATGAAATGAACATCTTCTCATTATCTGCGTCATTTCTTTTGTTTTGTCCTAGGTTAGAGTTCGTTGGCCTAGGTTAGAGTTAGTTGAGGTTAGAGGCCTAGGTTAGAATTAGTTGAGGATTTTCTGAAAATCCAAAGAAAGCTCTAGAGTTGTTGAAGGCGGCAGTTATATTGCGGATATAGGCCGTCCCAGCTATCGGGCAGCATGATTTAAGAAAAGTGGAACGTCGTTACATAATTACAAAAAAAGAGAAGCATAATTAGCATTAATTAAACCTCATTAACGAAAAAAAATTAGAAGTGGCTACAACAGTAAATTGGGAACAATATGCACTAGGTGTGCTTCGGGTAACGATGTTCCCCCTTTTTTAAATTGTGCTGCGTCACAGCTGGGAGGCCCCGTATATATCATCTGCAACATATTTGCCCCCTGCAACTTCTCGAGTTTTCTTTGGATTTCTAAAAAGATATATATATATATATATATATATATATATATAT
>NC_051182.1:149410122-149444516 GCF_013339695.2 Rhipicephalus sanguineus
CACCCGCAATAAAGACAAACAGTAGCCGTGACAGACAGACAGACAGACAGACAGACAGACAGACAGACAGACAGACAGACAGACAGACAGACAGACAGACAGACAGACAGACAGACAGACAGACAGACAGACAGATAGATAGATAGATAGATAGATAGATAGATAGATAGATAGATAGATAGATAGATAGATAGATAGATAGATAGATAGATAGATAGATAGATAGATAGATAGATAGATAGATAGATAGATAGATAGATAGATAGATAGATAGATAGATAGATAGATAGATAGATAGATAGATAGATAGATAGATAGATATCGGAACATCAATCTAAGTTGAAGTCACGCTCATTCTTGGAAAAAATATTGCGCGCTTTTACCGTACTTTGAATGAACTTCTATTTTTGCGTACATTCTCGCCTAAGAATAGCATGGCATGAAAGGAGACCGGAGATATTTGGCGGCCTATTTTCGTCAGTTTCATTCAATCAGCAGCACTTAGCTGCACCGAAAGATCCTGAACAGCCCTCGCGGTTTTCGAGGTCAGAAATAGGTGACAGCGAAGGCCACCATCATGGCTACCGACACTTGCTACGAGGTCGTTCTGTTGAATAGAGCTGTCCGATGACGTCCGAGGCGCAGCGGTTACGTCACTACTCAACGTCTAGGAAAAGCAAGCCGAATTTCGACACACGTTTCAGTCCAGAAGCCCTGCAAGAGATGCTTTCCAAAGAACTCTTTCCAGCTATATATAGCCTTCATATGAAAAAAATAGGCGGTGACGAAAGATCGCGACAACTACAGCTCGCAAATCGCGGTGGACTGACTTCTCTTGCGCAGAGCTTCGTAATTTGCCTTTCAAACCGAATACATTTGAGGGTTCGGCTGCTCGTCTTCTGATAATGTCAGCTCCGTATTAGGGATCCCGCTATCTATCTATCATTCTGTCTGTCTATTCTGACACGACTCTTAATTTGTGAAAATGAAAACTTTAGCCATGTACAGTGTGGCGATACAAATTATCACAAAAAGAAAAAGATGGTTGATCCCTTCTTCATAGGAATCGGAAAAACACGAAAGTAAAGCGTGCCCTTACAGAAGTAACTGAATGTTTACAGAACTGAATTGATATAAGATAGTTTGCACAATGTATATTGATGTCTCGCAGCTATTTACCGTGTACTTAGCTTTAGGTGCACGTTAATGAACTCCAGTCTTACGGTAGAATAGCGCAAATACCACGACGAGAGAAGATGGGAGACGAACAAGCGCTTGTTCGTCTCCCATCTTCTCTCGTCGTGGTATTTGCGCTATTCTCCCGTAAGAATGAACCAACTCGCCCAACAAGTCACTTTAATGAACTCCAGGTGGTCGAAATTTCCGGAGCCCTCCACTACGGCGTCCCTCATAATCACATCGTGGATTTGGGACATTAAACCCCAGATATTATTATTATTATTGCACCGTTTAACGTGGATGCACGCACTTCGATGATTGTTGGTACATCTCCATCCCGACGACTAACGTCCATGTTAAATGATTAAACAAACCTTTGTGGTAGCTGTAGTAGTTAACGGTGAAAGCGTAATCAGAGAACGATGTGTGATAGCCAGAAGAGCGTCGCATATTGGACGCTGAACTTGGTCGCCATCCCACGGCATGTTAAAATGTGATCGAACACTACGGCCAGACTAGGGGGAAAAGCAAAGCGCGTCCTGCCGCGATTTTTCTCGGGGCGAGCGCGTCAGCGGTGAACGCGGCGTTACAGCAGGTGAGGCAGGCGCGCGTCGCAGAGCTATTTTTGGTTTGGATTAGCGTGATGCTATGAGCGAGGCCAACGCTCTTACGACGCTTGGTCTAAGATCACCACCTCGTGGTGTGTTAAGGCATTGACAAAATTGAACTTCTATTGTAAACGCGCCGAATGTGACGGACGTGTAACGCGTTGCAGGTGCTAATCGCGGAGGCCACAGTAATGACGAATTGCTTTATTTTACCGCTCCCAGAGGGCAACACCACCCCGCCGACCGGGAGAGTGGTAGATATAAAAGGCGCGTTTGTAAAGCCTGTGGAGTATGTGACCATGGCGCAGTGGATAGCGTCCCCGGCATTTGTTGTTGCGGACCGAGCGGTCGTGGGTTCAATACCCTTTGACGGAACATTTTTTTTCTTTGACATCTGATCGTGTAATTTTTTTCTACGTCATTTCCGTGACGGAAATACGTCACAGAAGTCGTGGTGGACCCCGGCATAAAACACTTTCGTGTTAAAAACTAGAACTCAGAGTAACTATACAATAGAGCGTTAATTCGCATTGAAAAGAGTTTGTAACGTGTGTGCCGTATCTGTTCCCATAATGCCACCGCCGCCGTCAGGATTCGATCCCGCGACCTTCGGTTCAGCCGTCAAGCACTATAACCACAAGACCACCAAGGCGGGTCGTCTCTGCACAACTTCGCCATTTTAAGAATTGCAAAAGGAACAGTAACACAAAGAAGAGACGCATCGAAAATGTTCATTATCACTTATCACCACCTAACCCAAAATTCTTCGGTGATTCTGAGCGCATAACCATCGCCACCGAGAATAACAGGAACGCGCTACCACGTGCCGAGACAGGAAAATGGCCACAGAGCCTCTTGTCAGCATTCCCCTTACATAAAATCACCACTGACGTTCTCCCCTTCCAACACACACACTCGAGAACAGAAGAAGCTGGCGCATGCGCGTCAGTCACAGCAACCCGCACAGAATCCGCCCCCTCCCTATAGCTGTCACGAGAATAACGCCATCCTTCCCACTGCTTCCCACCACGTGTCAACCTCCGTGCAAGGCCTCTTCTTCCTCTTAAAGCAGAGGCGCGAGCTGGCACTCCACTGCGACGCGCCACCACTCTTTTCCCATCAGAGCACGTCTAAGTCAGATGCTGGCAATCGGAGTGCAGCAGCGCTGCCAGCAATCTGCCGTCCGATCGAAAGAGACGACGCGAGACTAAAAGAAAAGAAAAGGAAAGAAACCGAAGGAAAGAAAGAAATACTTTAGATAGATAGATAGATAGATAGATAGATAGATAGATAGATAGATAGATAGATAGATAGATAGATAGATAGATAGATAGATAGATAGATAGATAGATAGATAGATAGATAGATAGATAGATAGATAGATAGATAGATAGATAGATAGATAGATAGATAGATAGATAGATAGATAGATAGATAGATAGATAGATAGATAGATAGATAGATAGATAGATAGATAGATAGATAGATAGATATCGCATCCCATCTACGGTCCTACGATCTGATTGGACGGTTGAGAATGGATGGCGCGACAGGGCAGCGAAGTGGTAGCACACGTGCCTGACGAGCGAAGTGCATATAGGCACGACATCGGACGCGCAGCCTTCCAAAGTACGCCCTAGCTGTCTTATCTGTTCGTTTACTTGCATTTTTCTGTGAATTTCTAGAGTCGCCCTGCCCTGTTTATCGCTAGGCTCGTGACAACAAAGGTGGATTACCCAACTAGTCGGGCGCTAATACCTTGCTCGATAAAGGGAAAAGCCACCCCCCCCCCCCTCTTGCCTTATGTACTTCGCTTGTAGTGAGGTCATCGCACGCAGTAAATTAGTAAACAAAAGCTTCTTGTTTAAAAGAAAGAAAATAAACATACGAAGGAAAGAGAAAGAAGGAATAGGAAAATCTGAAGCTAAATAGAAGTCGACCGAGAACCTAATGTAAGAGGTTAGTAAGGAATAACGGAAGGAAGAATCAATTGGGGGAAAAAGTGGATAGAGAGCAAAAATCACACCATCTCCCGCTAAAGGGGACCATGAGGCGATGCGAAGCAGTGTTTCGGCATGTAGGGCCCGCGTTTCAGAGGTGGAGCACTGAGGTGGAAAGGGGAAGGGGATAGAGGGAAAAGGGAGGGAAGAGAGAGAGGGGGAGGAGGAGGAGAGATGGGAGGGGAGAGGAGGAGTAAGACGACAGGGAATCATTGCAGGAAGCAGCGATGACAGGGAAGACACAAATGTAAACTTGGAAAACTGGAAGTCATTGAAGAGAAACAACCCCGAATAGCGTCATGGGAAACAGCCTGTGAGACGGTTGACTACCCTAGACTTGAAAAGGGGAGAGAGAAACAGAGAAGTGACAGAATGCCGAAGAATTGGCAAGAGAGAGAAAGGGAGAGAAGCGAAATGGAAAGGCAGGGCTAACCAAGCACGAGCTCCGTTGGCTGCCTTAAACGCGGGGCGGGGGAAAAGGAAAATTACAGGGTTCCTTGTGAATTCACCTAAGACAACTCGAAGGCAAAATTCATCTTCTTTTTCTTCTCAGTCGCTGTATTAGGGAGTATACATAAACGGCCGGTAATGTAGGCCCCCTAGATGTATTCATCCTGCCCCGCCACCCTCCGAAAGGTTTGTGCACCTAGCGTGGTCTTGCACTGCCTCCAGGATCGGAGGCACCTAACCTGGTTGTGCACTGCCTCCGTGATCAGGCCACCTTTGACCAAGCTACGATGTCATGTGATTTTTGCGCCGTACTGGAGATTTGCGCCGATCAACGGCGCAAATATTCCAGTACGTGGATCGGCGGCTGTTTCCAGAGAGTGCCGAGCGATTACGCAGCAGACGAAAAACCACGGCAACCGTCGTTACCGAACACTGCACACAACACACAAGCAAGGCTTTTCGTGGGATTAAAATTGGGGTACAAATGAACGGCACTAAAGTCAGATTGCGAGAGCTGCGATCTCACTGACGACGCCGATGGATTGTCGCGAACAGCGGAAGCGGCCATGTTGGTTGAGGTCGGTAAGCTTGGAAGAGCACGCTTTTAGATTCCTCTCGTCGTGACCGCAGGGCGAAAGTGGTCGGCCGCGACGCCATTGGCTGGAGGGGGGTCCTCTGACGTACAAAAAAACGCCAGGCCTGCGCTGAAACCGCAGCACAGTCACAGCGAAAGCTGGAAGAGTGGCGTTTCTAGAGCCCGTTAAGCTCTCTTGGGGCTACAATACAAGTACACTAGGAAGGTACCCACTACCCATAAATCACAATTTTTGTGAGGTTGGGAAGCACCTACTAAGCCATTATTCGTCATTCTGCGGAGAAGCGAGGCACCAGCTACACGTCTGTAAGGCATTCTGTGCACTTTGTTGACGCGACGACTGATGACGATGAAGAATTATGGCTCAGCCCTTTATAATGGGTTGGAATCTTTAAACGGCCCACCAGTTATGTAATTTGTCTTGGGTGACACCCGGTCGCTATTTCCCTCTCCCGTCATGCTGTATAACATATGTTGACGTGGGAGAGAGACGGGGGGGGGGGGCGAAGAACTTTACTGAGACCCCGAGGAAATGGATCATGCGCTTATGGGCTTCCTTGGCAACCAATACAAGTGCACTTGCGAGGAACCCACTACGCTATAAATCATTGTAATTTTACTGAGACCCCGAGGAAGTGGATCATGCGCTTATGGGCTTCCTTGGCAACGAAACAATACAAGTTCACTTGCGAGGAACCCACTACGCTATAAATCATTGTAATTTTTGAGAAGTAGGGCAGCAGGCACTGTGCCCTACTTCTCATTCTACGGAGAGCGTTGGTACCAGCTAACGCATGTAAGGCATTATGCGCACTTTGTTGATGCTGTGCCTGATGACGATGAAGAATTATGGCAGAGCACTTTGTAATGGGTTGGAAGAATTCAACAACCTACTCGTTGCGCAATTCGCATTGTGTGACGCATGGTTACAGAATTCGCGTTGTGCGATGCTTGGTGTTCATTTTACTCTTCTACCACGCTATATTGCATATGCTAATGTGGTTCCTTCCCGCTGTAAAACCGCACTGCTCAGAGCACACCAGTGAGTCTGGCAGGATTGGCAGTGGCCCAGAATGTCCTCAATCACCACACAGTAGTAACATAAGTTGCGTGCCACACTGTTAGCCATTGCAATGATAAAAGAGTATGCATTCGTAAATGCCACCTTCAACCACATGCAACACAACCAAGTTGTTTCACGACGGGGAGCTAGTGTGCACAGAGAGGCTAATAATCGTTCACCAAGACAACCAGAGGTGTTTTTCATTTTCGTTAGAAAAAAGATCTGTGATCATCAAGCGGTCTTCAGCTGGCTTTTTGATATGCCTAATGAAAAGTGCATTTCAAAGTACGTAATAAAATTAGTTGCAAGCCCAGCATTGCCCTGTTTATTACTCGTTTCCTTGCGCACACATTCCGTTGGCTGGTTTTCATCTTAGCCTAAGCATACAAGCTCGACGGGGATACTGTTATGGAACACGACACCAGTCACATATTAAGAAATTACTGCTACTGAACAGCGACGACAAACCGGAATCCCATCGTTACTGGCTCCAGTGCTTGGCTGCTCGCATTGCTAGAGATGCTGTTCTCTCACACCACATCCTCTATAGCAGCGCGCCGCCGCGACAGCGAAAACTCCCACAAGTGACTCCTAAGCTTGTCAGAAAAAAAATGTGAAAGCAAAACAGCCATCGAAAGCTTATCGCGCAATGTCAAAAAGGTAAGTCCTATGGGAGTTGAAGCATCGTAAACTAAGAGGAAAACTGACCAACTAGATCCAGATTAAGTAAATCGAAACTATGCACTGCAGCGTTGTGGACTGCAACTGTCTTATTAACGTGACTAATGAAAAGTTCCTTCAAATGTGCTTTCAAAAGTGTCTTTAACTGGACCTAGCAAATTACGTTGCTAGCCCAGCATCGTCCTGTTTATATCGGGTTCCCGGCATATGCGTACAGTTGGCTGTTTTTCATCTTAGCCTAAGCATGCCAGATCTACAGGAATTCGGCAATAAAACACGACGCCAGCCGCAGATAAGGACATTACCCCTACTGAAACGCGCCGACAAGCCTGGACGCCATCTTCAACGAGTCTAGTGCTTGGCTGCTCGCATAGCTAGGCAATTCTCTTGGCACGCACCCCAGCCTGCATCGAAGCGCTCGGTCACGACAGCAAAAACCACGCGCATGTTCGAAAGGGGATCCGGTAATTGGGTTGGAGTATGGGCCGACGAAGTGAACGCTCGCCCGTCAGTGAGTGGCTCATAATAGACCTTGCTCCTAATGAACTAGATGCCCAGAAGAATGCAGACAGTCACTATGTTGGACATCCCCGATAGATCCGGCGTGGGCGAATAGAATGCAGCAGCGTAGTAATCGTGCTCTGTACAAGAGTGAACGCGTTAACACAATTCAGAAGCGACGCGTCTTTCGGATGTTGCAACTGCGATATCTGCGGTGGCTTTGACGTCATCAATGAGGCTTTTCTTGTGAATAAGTCATTCGGGATCCCGATGTTAGAAGATAAGCTTCTTATTGTCAGGCAAAGCTTGCCGTGTGCTCACCGGACGAACTACATTTCTTTCTTTCTTTCTTTCTTTCTTTCTTTCTTTCTTTCTTTCTTTCTTTCTTTCTTTCTTTCTTTCTTTCTTTCTTTCTTTCTTTCTCTTCTTCCTTTCTTCTTCTTTCTTCTTTCTTCTTCTTTCCGTCTCTCTTTCTTTCTTTCTTTCTTTCTTTCTTTCTTTTTTGCTTTTTTCATTCTTTCATTCTTTCTTTTTCCTTTTTCTTCCTTTCTTTGTTTCTTTTTTCTTTCTTTCTTTGTTTCTTTCTTTCAATCTTTCTTTCTCTATTTCTTTCTTTCTCTCTTTCTATATTTCTTTGTGTTTTCTTTCTTTCTTGGTGTTTTCTTAATTTCTTATCTTATACAATTTCTTATCTTTCTGTCGTAATGCACAATGCTCCCTCCTGTTTCCTTCCTCCATGCCCAGAATTGGACGTTCATGAACGTGCTTAGCAGCCCCGCACTTCAGTTTGCTACAGGCAACAGCGACGGTCATGCGCTCGCATCCAGGCAACAATGACGCGTGGCAACGGGAAATGACAAGTCAGCTCCAGAAAATATCATGTTTTCATATCAGAAAGGGCTGATAACTGTAACTCATAATTGACATCGCTTGAAAAAAAAAGAAAGGAAACAGCGTCTGATAACGAGAAATGGTCGACGCGCAGTAGTGCATGGAGACAGCCAATGGCACTTCTCGTAAGATAGGAGACATAGAACAAAAACAGCAACAAAACAATGGCAACAAATCAATGGCGGCTGACGCAGGGCACAGAAGGGCAGTAAACAGAAAAAAAAAACATGTAGCTTCTTTTCAGAGAGAGCTTTTCCACGGATATAGGAACGTTTGGGTTGAAAGGAACAGCTGCATCGAAGTTTCCCGGGGAATACGACCGATCAGTCAGCTTCAGGGATGAAAGATAGGACAGCAATGGGCGATGGGTGTTCGAGCGGCAAGCAGCTCAGGGCGAGGCAGGCAAAAATAGATGCCGATAGCGTGAGACCAAGTGCGGAAATGAGCATTGCCCAGCGCACACCACACAAGTGTTAGAGGCCCGTGTGCGTTGATTTATGTGCACCTTAATGAACCCCAGCTGGTCGACTTTTCCGGACCCCTCCCCTGTGGTTTCTCTGATAAACATATCGTGGTCTTGGGGCGGAAGACGCCACAATTCATTACTATATCTCAAGTTTCAAACTTATTTTTATTTTAAATTTACGAAGAATCCCAAACAGATATTCCTGAACCCACCAGCAACCTTTGAAGGTTTCTGCACGTGTTTGTGCGCAGTATGCTATTTATTAGGTGAGCATAAGTTAATGTGATGTCGAACGAGCCTGCATTCGTTCGTGGGCTTGCTCACTCGTCCTCTTTTTAAAACAGAAGTTGTAAACAAGAATCTCGTGCGCAACACTCTATAGACGGCAATAACGCGCATTACTACGATTTATGCGGGAGCCAGCAGGTTGCTAGTTGCAAAAGACTGCGAAATAAGGGCTGACTAGTGAAGCGTATGGAAATGTAGTTACGAGAAAGCTTCCACGCAGCGCGTTCCCCTTCAGCATGTGCAACTATTTACATCACCAATGAAGCCGAAGCACCCGTCCTTTTAAGCGCCAATCTTCGCACCCACGCAGGAATGTTGTGGGCGCTTCTAAGTCTTTGCCGAGTCTCTGCTGTTTAGGATGCAGCAGCAGTTCTCTTTCAGCGGCTGTTGCCGCAACATTTCGTGCACTAACATGGCATACGCACTGATCTATCTATCTATCTATCTATCTATCTATCTATCTATCTATCTATCTATCTATCTATCTATCTATCTATCTATCTATCTATCTATCTATCTATCTATCTGTCTGTCTGTCTATCTATCTATCTATCTATCTATCTATCTATCTATCTATCTATCTATCTATCTATCTATCTATCTATCTATCTATCTATCTATCTATCTATCTGTCTGTCTGTCTGTCTGTCTGTCTGTCTGTCTGTCTGTCTGTCTGTCTGTCTGTCTGTCTACCAGTGAGCCTTTCGCGACACGGTGCTACTTGGTGCTGTGACTGCTAAGCAATACCCAATCGAACCCGATCGATACCTAGCCAATAGTCGCGATTTACAATAGGATCACGTGAACACTTCGTGCATCGCCGTGTGAATGCACGTGTGAGTCATGCCAGGACCAGCCGACTGCCCACCAGCTCTGCTCTGCCCCAGCCTTGCGCGACTCACTCCAAGCTGAGCAAATTCTTTTCGTTCACAGCGTTCTTTTATAACATTTGTGAGTAATTAGTAATTACCCTAATCAATCGCATGACACCAATTAACATTTTCTTTGCAGTTTACAGCACAGTAATGTTTGCTTCAATCTCGTTTCAATTCGCCTGCCTTTTTTTGTTATTATTTCCAAACTAACGTGCCGCCCGGATAGTTATGATGCTCGACTGCTGACCCGAAGGTCGCGGGATCGAATGCCGCCCGTGGTGGTCGCAATTAGATGGAGGCGAAATGCTAGACATCCGTCTACTGTGCGATGTCAGTGCACGTTCAAGAACACCAGGTGCTCGAAATTTCCGGAGCCCTCCACTATACAGCGTGCCCTATAATCATACCGTGCGTCTGGCCCGTAAAACTACAGATAATAATAATAATAATAATAATAATAATAATAATAATAATAATAATAATAATAATAATAATAATAATAATAATATTATTATTATTATTATTATTATTATTATTATTATTATTATTATTATTATTATATTATTATTATTATTATTATTTAAAAATTACTTGTGAAGACTGTCTGTATTGTATTGTTTCTTTTTATTGATTTATTTTTGCGTGCGCCTGTACAAAGACCTTACGGTTGTTCCTGGGCACGTTGATTGATTGATTGATTGATTGATTGATTGATTGATTGATTGATTGATTGATTGATTGATTGATTGATTGATTGATTGATTGATTGATTGATTGATTGATTGATTGATTGATTGATTGATTGATTGTCGGAAGCAGGCTGCGTCAGTAAACTGAAGAACCAAGAAACCGACAAGGTCCTCAAGCAGCT
Source organism: Rhipicephalus sanguineus (assembly GCF_013339695.2). Taxonomy (NCBI): domain Eukaryota; kingdom Metazoa; phylum Arthropoda; class Arachnida; order Ixodida; family Ixodidae; genus Rhipicephalus; species Rhipicephalus sanguineus. The sequence goes on from NC_051182.1 coordinate 149,420,591, forward strand.
GCAATCGGGACAGTACGGGACGGTTCGCAAGAGGCACTTCGTTTAAAAAAAAAAACACAATTTTATCGTCTTACGATCCTTTTTCTTAAATTTCTTTTTTCTCGTCTCGCCGACAACCACCATTCTCACGTTTCCTCTTTCTTTCCTCCTCATTTTCCCGCAACCCGCATCAATCCGGAACGACGCACTCATGCGCTGTGTACCGTGGAGCGCATGCGCAGCACAACGCCGCCTTCTCATTGGTCGCAATTTGGTGTCGTATGTGTGCTCGTGGTGCGTGCTTGAAAAATTCACGAATCACCATGTGCTTCCATTCGGATGGCTGGTAATGCATCACGATAGCTTGCGAGCACCCCGCACCCCCACTTGTAACACACAAACGCGGTAGCAACAAGGAGAGCCCCCCTCTCCCCCCTGCATTTACCCCCCCCCCCCCCCCCTTCTATGACACACGCGGAAACAGCAAGTACCCGCCTTTGTGCCGCCGGGCCTTTTTCATCTCGACAGCGGGGACGAAGGGTATGTCACGCTAGCTGGCCTGCTCGGAATTTCTCTTTGAAAGAAGCCGCGCACGTTACTTTACTGTTATTTTATTTTTTATATCGTTTGAGCGCGCGATTGTCGCATTCAGCGTTCGCCAGCGACAAAATAGCCCGACAAATCTGGGGGAGAAAGATACAAGTAAACAAAAAGAAGGAAACAAAACAAATCAACACAGTAAGATATATAAGTTGCGCTGCCCAATAAATAGAGAGCAACTTAAACAGAACGAAACGACACAAACGAACTAATCAGCTAAGAGTCAAGAACTACACCCACACCCACCCAAAAAAAGTTTACAGTAAACAACCTCTTCGTCGCAATGCTGCCTCTTTTTCCTATTTATTTATGCATTTAGTTTTTCCAATTATTGTTCATTCATTCATTTCTTATGGCTCATGATTTCTTTATTGCTTCATTTTGTCGCCATACAGCGTAGAAGAATTGCTGCTCTTTTACGTCGATTTCTTCCACAGCAACAGATGCGTAATAGAACTTAAGAAACAGACAAATGAACCAAAGAGGAGAGGGAGACGAAAACTTCGCCAGCACTCGAGAACTCTAGAAAAAAAGAACCAAAAGAAAACAAAGCAGAAAACACTAACAAATCGACGCACGGAAAAGAACAGCGCCTCTTGGAAAATGCTGCCGCCTCATCTTGTTTTGCATACGGAATTTGTCGCCGCCCCTAAGGCATCTGCTGCGACGGAACGCATAAAACCTCGCTGAATGGAACCTCTAATCCGTTATCTTCACGAAGTTTTACATATGCTAGCAAGAAGCAGCTTCAACTCCCGTTTTATTTTATTTATTTATTTATTTCTCTTATTGCCACGACGACGGGAGACGTCTATGCATCTGATTGTTGAGGACGTGGGAGCGCGCTACGGTTATCTTTCTTTTTATTTCTTTATGAATGCGTAACAACTTTTCGTCTGGGTCTCCAGGGAAAACTGCGGGTGAGTGTGTAACAGCCTTCCAGCGTAACACTGAACAGTAGGCACAAATAAAAAGTATACTTGCCACGGCGACAAGCATGTGCATCATACAGATGACGCGGAAAGAAAATAGGACACACATTTCTCCCAAAAGGTCACCCTATTAACGAAATTAACGTATGATATTCATACGATTTCACCATAAAGTGCACTTAGTTTCGATAATACTGACGTATGCACTCTAACGTGAGGGCTCACGTTACGTCGCACCATACGTTACCATTTAAACGCCAGTGTTGTCGACGTGCCTGGTAAGCGCACCATGTGCATGTAACTACTACACTTACAAAAACACGTCGATACAACTCGTAACGCTTGGCTCAAAGCCATAAAATGCAGCATATAAGTACTCGCTCACTGCTTCGCATGAAACCAATTCCCGCAACGTATGGGATATACGGTACGAAGAACTTTATTTAAAGATCCGGAGAAGTGCCACCCCTTAGGGTGACACCGCGGGCCGCTCCCACGTGGGGACAGTTAGACCTATATGCCTAATTTTTTTGTTTACTTGGTAATTTATGATTTTGGGTAATCATTTTTTTTCGTTGCTAGCTTACATAAATAGAGTAGCCGGGGTGACGTAGTCCTCAACCTCTCCATAGCAAGCCAGATACAACAGAACATATAAAAAGGTGTTTCATTATTGTATCTTATTACGAGCGATTTGTCACGAAAGTGGTGCCAACTCTTTCAGGTAATCCACGTGTACGGGTCAAAAAGTGCTTTAAATTTCAGGAAATTTTTAAAACAAGCTATATAACTAAAAAACGTTTGTTGTATGTATTGTATATGTACAGCACCCACCACCTACCAGCGGTATGAAATATTAGCGGCGAACCTACGCGGGAAGCGGCAGTGTCGAACTTTATTTTTAAGTTTTCTGTGGTCTGCTAGGCACCTGCACTCAAATTTTTTTATTTTGCAGGTGTCAACCTCCAATGATATAGATATAAAAAGAACCTGACTCAGAGAGTGCGAGGTTTGACCAAGAGCCATCTCGACGTTCTTGTCACTACGAAAAAAAAATAGAAATCCCATATCTCCACCACGCGCGAATACATCCATGATTGAGAGGTATGAAGACATTGGAAGCAAAGAGTCGGGCTGGGAGTGGTTCTCGCTAGGTCGGTGTCACGCCCGTCTGACTGGGCAGCTGATTTATATCGGTCTGTCGCGACCCTTTTCCTTCTTATTTTGCAGAGCAGGACAGATTGAGGCAATTCGTCGCCTCTCGCTTTCTCTCTGTTTATTTATTTTTTTTTGAAGTTCTAATCTGAATGCCGTGAGACGTACACCGCCGAACTGCGGTCAATGCCCGTCGGAATAAAAAAGAGGGAGTAACGGTCACCTTATTTCGCAGTCGGCGTCGTCTAAGGACATTAGGCCAACCACGTGACGTGATAAGCGACATGAATGGGAACCGTTTGATACGGCGTGTGGTGTGCGTGCATCAGGCATTCATTCTCTTATTCAGTTCCCTTACTTGCGTTTTTGATGAACATGTATGTTAAGCGTTGCATTTTCACGAGGGCGATGGTTAAGACACAAGGGCGTTTGCATTATCATTCATTTGACTGTGTTCTCTTTTCTGAAAGTTCCATGAAATACGTTACATAGGATTCATGTCAGTTTTTTTTTTTACCCACGTCTTTTTTAAATGCACACGGTTTTCCTCTGTACATGGACCTGTTCATGCGTTGTGTTATTGCATTCGAATGTTTGCTGTCTTTTGCTAGTAAGGAACACACACCTAGTCAAGCCGATATGGGGCTTGTTGTCTGCGTTCCTGTTATGCGCAATTTGGTTAAATTAGAAACAAAGTTCAAGTTCACTCGTGTCCTGTGCGTAATCTCAACAGAATAATCTGAAACAATCGCGAAATTTCTAAACATTGAGGCGCGGCCTGCGAAAAGCGGTGGTAACAGTTTTTATGGTTGTAACTCGATCACATATTATATAAAGGAATAAGCGTCCGTGGCAATATGCCCACCTCGATTACAACACTATGACGTCTTATGGGCCTCCTTTGTGCTGCGCGCTACAATATGACGGCCACAATTACAATAATACGACTATACCAACGCCATCGGTAGAGAACTCACTGAAGTCATTTAGTTAGTGCTCTTGTTCTGCGCAACAATATGGTGGTCTGAGTCACAATGATATGACGTCACTGACGCCATAGTATTGGGTGTACTGAGGTCATCAACGCTGCTGTGTCGTTCCGCGCAACCATATGACTGCACTGATGGAAGCCATTGATGTTACTGTATTGAATACATTGGTGTCATCGAGACAGCGACATCGTTGCGTGTAACAGCATCACCCCCTCAATGACACCAGTATGACGTCATCGAAGCAGACGCATTTATTTCAATGACGTAATTGTGACCAGTGGTAAGCTTTGCTTTCTGATTCACCTATCTCCAACAAAACTGCGGAGAAAGCACCTAAGGGACACTGAAATGGTGTCTGTGACAGCACGTGAGCACTCCTTATGGATTGCACTCTAAAGACAGTTGACTCCCTTTGGGGAGTCTTTCTCGTCGTCTGGCTTTCTTCTGTTCCTTCTTTTGAAAGCGCGGTGCTTGCCACTTTCCTATTTAGAATCCTACGCGGCAGTGATACCAGTGTAAGTTGTCGCTGTACACCTTTTATCCCATCATCCCGACCACTTTATGCACATTGCGTACATTGTGCATTATACATGCACGGCGAACAAACATGGGTCTGTATCTATCTCTATATTACACTTGATATGTTTTCTGTTCTTTTTTTTTTACAGGGAAGTTGTTTAAGCTAGCTATAATGTGCGTGTGAGGCCTATCACAAAACTATTATCAACGGGCATGTGCCATAGAAATTGCGCAAGTTCCACTACTCATCACTGGTTCACTAAGATAGATAGAAAGCCATAGAAACAAAGAAAGAATAAAGACATAAAAAACATAGAAAGACAGAGAAAGAGGGAACAAGGAAATCACAGAAAGAGAGAGAAAGAAGCAGACATAGGAAGAGAGAAAAAAAACAGAGGGAAAGGAAGAGAAGAAAGAGAAATAAAAATAAAGAGAGCGAGAAAGAAAAAGAAGTGGGAAGGAAGAAACGAAAAGGAACAGATACAAAATAGAGATACAAGAAACAAGAAGTACGAGAAAGAAAGAGAAGAAAGAAAAAATATCATGAGGAACAAAGAAGGCCACCCCCAGCTGCGCTCTTCCTTCAGGCTTGGCACGACCAGCGCGAGGCTGCCATACTATAATGAACGGGAAAGGCACTGGCGGCTGCGAGAAGAGCCCGAAGCGATGGAAGCCCTACGCTAAGGATGACGTGCCCGTAGATCTATGAGAGCTGCGATCGCTCGGTTCTGGAGTTTGGGCATCCGTGTCGTGACTCACCTAGCTAAAGCCCAGCAACAACCTAGAAGCAAGCAGACTAGACTTCAGAGTCGTCCAGTGTCGCAGTTTCAAGCCTTGCGCGACTTAGTGCAAGCACTGCCATCTTTTTTTTTTCTCCGTGCGGTGTGGGAAGCACTAGGTTCCGCTGCGCTGTGTGTCCTCGCCTAATGGGTCTTCCTTCCCAAGCGTTGAATATTTAGTACGTTCGCTAGACCCTTTTAAAACTAAGCTGCCAGAGATAGGCCTTTATCATTCGAAGTAACAATGAAAGCGGCTCACGATAACTAGGCTGCGCGTAATATTCGAGCCGTAAGAGGCTCACTTAATTCCGGTGTCTGCCTGGATTAAAATGCCTTCCTACCTAGGACTCATTTCCTAAGCAAACACTATGAAAAAGCACTACATACTTATTGGCTTAGAGATAGCTTCTTTCAGTGCTAATTTTACCTTTACTTTGCAGATGTACAAGATAAATCTATCTATCTATCTATCTATCTATCTATCTATCTATCTATCTATCTATCTATCTATCTATCTATCTATCTATCTATCTATCTATCTATCTATCTATCTATCTATCTATCTCAGGCGTTCTCTACAGATTTACCTGAATGTATAGGACACGATCAACTGCACGTCCAAACCCAAAATTTAATTACTTGAACTAGTCTAGGTAGCACAGCTAAGAACCTGTTATTTCAATTTTGCGCAGAAGCGCAGACCGTATGTGCAGCGAAAGGGGTGTGCCATGTAAAGGGTGCACCACCACAGATGTCGTCTTTAGGCGGCGAAGCATCACTTCTGCGGAATGCACACAGAATGGACGGGTGATTGTGAGAGCACTTTTGAATGAATGAATGAATGAATGAATGAATGAATGAATGAATGAATGAATGAATGAATGAATGAATGAATGAATGAATGAATGAATGAATGATGGGTTGTGTTCACCGGAACATGTCTCCAGTTCCTGCTACTGCTTCCGGGCCCTACTGTACATAAAATAATTCCCTTCAAGATATGCGTTCGCTACTGCAAATGGGTCCCGTTGCTGTGGTCTGTTCGATATGTGCATCGCTTAAGTCAAGATGCCGAATGTTAGGCCTAGAAAAAATCCACATCTTGTATTGTTATTAAGTTCAAAATTGAAATGTCCAAGTCTGTCCAGCCATTGAATTGCCAACTTTCCACTCCACTCGTGTTAACGAGTGGAGTGGAGTGGTTCTGAGCTGCCCCTTGGTCTTAAAGACCAAGGAGTAGCACAGAACTTGTTAAAAAAGAAGATCCTTCGCATAAGAACCAACTGGTTGGACGTCCGCGCTTGATGAGCGCCTACGTAAGATTATGACGTCATTAAAAATTGTTTCCACTCACCGTACTCGTCATCGTCGTACTCTTCGTCGTCGTCTTCTTCGTCTTCGTCGCTGCTGCTGTCCGCGCACTCGACAGTCGGGCGTGCCGGGCGTGACTGGTTGCGGCCTCCTCCGGCACTGGCGGCTCCTCCAACGCCCGAGGAGCGGGACTTGAGGAAAAAGCGACGCCGAGGAGCACCCGCCTCGCAGCTAGCGTCTGCACATCGTTGACAACAAGAACGGAAAGGGAGAAGTGAGAACGTGGGTTTTTTTTTCTTTCTTCTTTTCCCTGAACGAAGTGCAGCACTTAAGATCCAATTTCAAAGTCACTTATGTTAGGCTGTGACAACCTCTTAGCGAACTTTGATGTTATGTGTTGACATTTCAATTTTGTGCATGCTTGTGTTTTGTAAACTTTTGTGTTGCGTGAACACTTTCGTGCACTGAAGGACTGAAACTAAAGGCGTGATCGAGTGTTGTACTATGTGTCTTCGTAAAAATTTGAGCTTGTTTCCTCTTTTGGGACGGCAACTATTACTCAAGGGAAGAGGGGTAGACGGTGCCACGCGTTGCGACCAACCTGCTATTATATACATTTATTAAAAACAAAGAACCACACACAGTAATGTAAAGTGGACAATCGGGCGAGGTGGTGATTGACGATCATTGCGTGTGTGTGAAGACGCAATAAGGCAGTAAGTGTCGGCTTTTCTTGTCTTCCTTAGTCCTAGGTCTATGGGATGCTTCACCCACACGCAATGATAACAATATTATTATTTTATCAATATTGATATTCCAAACGTGAACGGACATAAGAAACAAACGAAACGCGCGACAACGCAAGCCCATCTAGACAACGCACACAATACACGAGCAGTCATAAATTTGTGAAGTGCCATCAAGGTTCGATCAGCAAGCGTGCGGAGCTAATCAGAGGATGCAAAACAAAACGCGATGATGGACAAGACCTCTGCTTCTGCGCCACACGCACGTGCACTAATTATCTACATTTGTCTAGCATACTCGATCAATGCTAAGTAACACAAAACGATAGCCAAGAGGCTGATTACGTGCAATAGAAAAGCTAGCTATGTCTCTTGGATAATAAATACATCGTGGGAAATCACTACGCGTTCAAATACGCCCAGCTTATGTTCTTTACAGCCTCGTCCACTTCTGAAAGCGTTCAGTAAACACTCAGAAGACTTCATTTGCTTACAGAGTCACTATGCGGAACGGATACGAGTTGCAAAGCAATCGCATAACTTCTCTGTACACATGCACCGCAGGAGCAGGTCCCGCAAAGCATGCGGGATAGTAAACTTCGTGACAGTGTTCGTTTCCGGGGCCCTTTTGTGGACATTGCAGTTTGTGTGCGCTGATCGTGAAGGATGCGCTGACAAGCGCTTCGTACGTTCTTTCTCTCGCATGTTATGCTTGTGTCTTTTGCGCTGTTCGCACTGTTGTCATGATTGATAATTTCATGTTTAATGGTGCAAGATAGCATGGTTAAACATCAGCCGCCTTCTAGCACAGTGCACTCGCGTGAACTGTCGTCGATGTTGCGGCATAGTCGACGAGTTTTGTGACCGAGGCATAGATATTCTATGGCTCTAAAGGCGTAACATGGGTATTCTATTAACACCAACATTGCAGCATAGCAACTGCTTAAGAGAATTGTAGTGAAGAGAGCGTTAGAATAAAGACAGTAGTCTTTTCATTAGCGACTTAGAAAAAAACAGAAAGCTCCACTCCATAAATCGCGGCTTGTTCGTTCGATCTGCATCAATGCGTTGTTCCCTTTACGTATGCGATTCTTTTCTACGTTTTTCTTCTTTGCATTATACGTTTCAACATTTCAATGGCGACACAAATCGGGTTGTCTTAAACACTTCGTATCGCAGGAAAAACAGACACAAAGAAAACGACACCAGACAACATACGAGCGCTCGTAGGTTGTCTGGTGTCGTTTTCTTTCTGTCTGTTTTTCCTGCGCTACGAAGTGTTTAATATGATCAACCAACAGACCCAATTCGCCACAACTGACAAATCGAGTGTTTCGAATTAACTCGGCGAGGCACCCCCTTCAGTTCGTGCTGTTAAACTTTCCTCTGTCTGCGTCCCAATTTAGATTGGTACAGCACTCCAAGCTCCAGTACAGCATCGAAGGCACCCACTCAATCAAGCCGAGGCTGGCTTCTAAATCCTGCGCACTAGCGACCGCGGCAATTACGGCAACTCGCTCTCCGCGGATAGCACGCTCTAGGCCTGGGTTCGAGTTCTGAGTTCCCGGAAAAGAAAAAGCAAATACCTAGAAAGCTTCGTTAGAGAGCTTCGGAACGAACCACTGCCTTGATTGCATGAAGCCTTGTTTCTATGCCTATTTCTTCGGAGCCGTTAGATTGGCGTGCGCGGGCTCCACACTGTTATCGCATTCAACAGGCAAGCTTCACTAAGGGAAGATGCAGAGAATGGCGTTTGGGCTGCGTCACGTCATCGCCTTTCCTCGGAACACCCTCCATCCCAAAAAAAGCACGTTCTTGTTCTTGAGAATAGCAACTGCGTGCATTTCGCGCATTCGTCATACAGGGGGGCAGTTCGCGAATGACGTCAGCGTAGACGACACCGATGACCTCTCTGACGTTCTAGGCGACCATGTGTTGTGCTGACTTTTGAATTCAGACGCATCAAGTCAAATTATTTATCGAGTTAATTCACCTGCAGGCACGGGTTTCCGATGGCGCAAAGATTGAGTGCTGTGGAAGAAATCCTTTTTTTTTTGTGAACCCAGCTTAGTTCACAGATGACGCTTTCGCTTTTGTCACTGCAAGCCTGACCCGTAGTACGCGCCGAAACGGTGGCTTTTGACTTTGTGCAGCGGGGCACATTTAGTTCGAAGAAGTAAGAAGGGACACAAAATTATTGCATTGCCAGTGGTGCTACTCATTTTCGAAATAAACTAATGATTTGCAAGAGCTTTTCAACAGAACATCAACCTAATGCAAAATCGAGTTCACGGAATGAGCAATCAATATTTAGATTGGCTTTCATGCGTGCGAAGTGTTGCGGTGTGACAGGTTTATAGAAACAACATACCACTGCGTGCATCTAACCCGGATACCACCTATAGGAGGCAAACATCCACGTGACTTCAGTGATGGCCATATTGCCTTGCAATAGACTAATACCTGAACAGTGGTGTAGATAAGCGTAACAAGGAGGGGAAAAAATGAAATGGGAAGCGCAGGCAGTATGCGGAAGAGAGGCTAATCATTTGCTACCCTACACTGAAATAAAAGAAAAGAAACGTCTGATATAGTAGGAAACCTAAAAGAAACCCCGGAAGATAGATATAGCAGATGGTGGAGTTTCCGTATGATCGACCACTGTCTGTTACGCACATTGTGCAACGTCATGATTCTGAAATGACGTCACCTCGATGACTGCAAGAAGAAAACAAGTGACCTCGGTGAAGGGGGAGAAAAGGAAGGCGCCTAGACACTCCCATCATCATCACTGAATCAGCGGGCGGCTGATTAAAAGAAAAAAGCCTGGAGGATGCTTGAGCTTCACCATCTAGAGTAGAACGCGATAGCGTAATTGGGCCCCGTGCGCATCGCCTTCTCGATTGCTAGCCTCGCTTCGGTTCTCGGTGCATACCTCAACCGAGCCGTAAGGAAACGGACGACTGTGCGCATAACGTTGGCTGTTTTGAACTCTTCTAGAATGCCTACTGCAAGTACAGTTGTTAAGTGCCCACTACGCCTAATTCTTCCTTTTGCGAGTCAGCGAGGGGCCCACTACGCGTCCGTAATTCAACACGTGAACCTACGCAGCTGCTCACTTTGTTGATGATTTCGCACCTGATGATGATTAAATATGTCGGAGCGCTTTGTAACGGGTGGGCCTTTAAAACGCCCACTCGTTGCGCAATACACACGTTTTGACGCCTGGAGCGATTCTACGCTTCTGCCACGCAATATTGCATACGTTAAGGACGCTCCTTCCACTACATGACATTCATATGGTGTTTTCTTTCATAAGCGGTTTCAAGCAATATCGTCGCTCTGTGGTAGAACCCCTGTTTACCACGCAGACGCCTTGGGTTCGATTCTCAATTGAACCGAAGGTTTCGAATATTTATTTTATTTGCATGTACCAACGACGCCGACAGCGATTTCAACGCAACAGTTTCTGTGGAACGAGCCTTTTAACGCTACCACGTTAAAAGAATGCGAAACCTGTTGGGGCCGAAATGATGAGCTCGTCATGATTGCTCAGGCATTATTGGGCAAATTAACTCTAATTAGTGATCCTCCAATCAACTCTAATTAGTTATAATTCGTGAATCTATTAGTGGCGCAATTTGGTATCACCGTGCAACAAGCGCAACCCTGTACCACCCATGCAATTCTTTGGGCCGCTGCGATAACTAATCTGACGTACGTTCAGTCACTCACCCCGAAAGTGTGCAATCAACGCAGTTACCTGCCTTCGGTAATTGCTACCGGGAGCAAACAAGTGCATCGTAAGCTACAGATGTAATCAAGCCAATCGTAGAGGTGACATTAGGCTCTGTTTGTTCAGGCCTTTATGCGTTGCGTTGGCCCGATTCCCGGGTGACCTCTGTAATCTCATTTGCACGACTGCTGACAAGGTGACTACGAAAATGCACCAGACTCGGCAGCGAATGAATAAAGAAAAATTGGCACCATGTGGAAATTACGTCTGTCTCGTAGCTTTGTAAGCGAATTATGCCGGGTCCTCGTGAGCCGAAAGTGAGCATAACGGGAGCCAGAGGTTGGACACCACGGAAATAATTAGGGTCCTTTGAAATTCAAGCACAACGTGCGAAGGCAATGGATTGAATGGAAATATGAGGATCAACGAAAGACGAGCTTCCCTGCATACGTACTAGCGGTGTTTACATCCAGCAGCAATGGTCACGCGATCTCTGTGAATTCGTCTAAGACGACTTGAAGGCGATGGCCGACTTCTTTTTCTACCCAGTGGATTGTATTGATCATCCCCTCCCCTACTCTCTCTCTCCGGAACCTTTCTGCCCCCAACGAGGTTTTGCACTACCTCCGGGATCGGAGGCAATGGAAGCTTTCTGCACCCCACCTGGTTTGTCCCTGCCTCCGTGATCGGGCCATCTTCGACCAAGGGACAATGTCATGTGATAACATCATTATGTGAGGTTGCATTATGTGATGTCATGGTTACGTCAACAATTTTGGCCGTCACGTGATGAATATTTCTTCCGTCACTCGTTCTAACGCCGACTGCGCCGACGCTGGTCAATTTTCGCGTTTGATGAGGCATCTAAGGCTTTCGCCTTGATTCGCCTTATTGCTAGCAAATGGCAGCGCGAGGGCATTGATAATTAGTCAACAACTCGAGCACATGGACGCCGAAATATGCGCCCATGTATTTCTAGTTGTTTGGCTAATTCGCCCTTGCGCTGCCAGTTGCTCGCATTCTGGTTAGCCCAACTGGTAAAGCGACGACCCCGCAAAGGCGCTGGCCCCGGTTTCGATGTCTTGACTAGGACCAAATTTTCTTCAACTAGAAGAATTGTTTTCTGAGAAATCCGTACAATTTTCATTGTGGCTTCGTGGTAGAAACGGGCGGTGACCAATTATTTCTTATATACCCCTTCCGACACCTTGTGGCATTCCGCAGAAGTCGTTTCCAATATTCTGTATCCGTCATTACAACTTTGAATTAACCGAATTACTCGTGGCTCCTACAGAGACAACCGCCAAAGTTTTCCTTTAGTAACTAGCGTATGAATGTTCGCCCGCTTTTCACAAAAAAAAAAATGGCACCGCAGCGATTTCGCAGAGTTTTGGTACTCGGCGTCGAATGAGGACACGCCCAAAATTTTCAAACCATTCTTCTTCAAAAGTGCTCTGGCGTTCATGCAGTCAACGCGAGCGGAAACAATCGATCGTTTTATCGCACCCGAAACACCTGCTCCATCTCAACACTCGTTTATATTAAAGCGTCCCTATTTCGAAGTCTCACGCATCATCCAATATCCTTCACTGTCGACCGCAGTGCGGTAAATAGAGCGGCACGCTTTCGTTTTTTCTTGAACCTGTCTTCTATGTCAACGTTTCAGGCACCACGTGTGCAGCTGTGCTTGCGAAGATAGTGTCATCGCATAAAAAAAACAGAAATGGCAATAATGATATTCAAAACGCGAAGCATGCATATTTAAACACGTTTCCTTGAGAGTCTACCGCAAGTTTCAATATTAAGAGTACGGTGTTTTGGAAAAATGATCCCTATGTCAGGGCTCGGTATTTTGTACAGGCGTTGGTATGAATGTATGCGGAGTATCTTTAAATTTGCTCAACACATTCTCTTGAAGCATGCTATAGACGCAATATAGTAGATGTTTTCAAATCTGCGTTCCGTTGAAGGGTTCACGTGTGGAGTTCGCTTTTTCGTGCATCTGACAACGCTCGCTGATCAACTGAATATTGTTAATCTGCCCTACAGCTGTACCCTGTTCATAACTATGTAAATGTAAGAAGTGTGGCGAAACACTTTTCAATGAACGTACCTATTTGGTGCCTAAATCCCCGCTTTTCCAAAAAAGGAAACTGCTCACCATGCGTCTGGCACTGTTATTTAAGGCTGCAAAAATCGTTTGTCTTTGTATTCATAAAGTCAAAAAACCGTCAATACAGTTTTTCTTTTGCGCATGATTATACTTCTTTTCAACGCTTCCGCCACGATTTTGCCTCACTTTGAAGTTATGTCAGCTCTCCTCCCACGCTACCTTGGAGCCTGGACGATAAGGACCAGCAACATTGGCGCCTACTTGCTGGAACAATAGACCACAGAATGGTATTCGACTGAGTATAACATCTTCACAAATGGTGATCTGAAACGCATCTTGTCCTCGTTATCTTAGTACTTTTCGTCCCGCGTCCACCATCGCTTCAAAGTTCAAGAGCCGTTCAACCAGACCAGGATGTGCAATGTACTATGTAATATGCCGAAAACATCATCCGAATGGAATCGCCTCACCCACCTCCGTCGCCAGCAATCCTGATCGTACATCTTCCATCACTGCCGTCTTGAATTTGTAACACCACTCTTCTCTCAATGCCACGGTGGCACCGAGAGTATTTAACTAAATTTAAAAATTGTGGCATCTACGCACTAGGGCTCCTAAGACTGTTGGAAACAGTGGAGCTGGTGGCCTTCCCTTCCTCCTTTCCCGCCTCCTCACTCTCACTTTCCTTTCCCACCCCCTTGCTACATTGTAGTACACATGGCTACGCTATGCTTTACTCGATCCCCTCCTCGCTTCCATACTCCTCAGCCTCACTTTCATTTCTCAACCACCTTCGTATACTACATTATACATGGCTATGCTACTGCATTATACATGGCTATGGCTCTGTCTCTTTCTTTCTGTTTCTTTATATCTTTTTCTTTCTCTATCTTTGTTTCTCTTTTTTCTTTCTTTTTCTCTCTTTCTTCTTCTCTATCTTTCACTTTCTTTCTATCACTTTTTTCGTTCCCTCGCCCGTAGCAGCTAAATCATATGGTTCCCATAAATGCTTGTTCTGTTAGCGTGCCTGGATACCGCAATGGTTACGACGCTCGCCTTTGGGCCGTGCGTACCCGGGTTCGAATTTCGGCTCGCCCAAGAATTTTATTTTGTTTCATTTATCTCTTCTTCTCACCTCCACTTCTCTTCTCCTCAACTCCTCCTTTCCTTCCTCCTACGCCTTGCTAGGCGACGCATGGTGACGTCATCGGTCGGCGAGTTTTTTTCTGCGAGAATCTAGGTTGCTAGGTTATTAACAGCTACGCTTTTAATAACCTAACAACCAGCTGAGCTAGTTGCTACGGACTTGGCGTTTAATGAATAGGTGGTAAATGTAGACAGTTTCGACCAGCTATGTTTATGCATACATTATGTGTAGGCGAAAGTGTAGGAGTCGAGTTAACGCACGCTTAATGGCTCTACAACACAGCAGTAAGAAAAGCAGTGATCGCGAAGTGACAACTGTACAAACGTTTCGTTACCATTATATTCATTTGCCTCCAATTACATTCGAATACCTTTGAAAGTAGAGGTAACTACCAATACCAGCCAGCGGCAGCCACCGTTCAGCTACCAATATTGGTAATGCGCGAGTAAACTCGGTAAGCTTCGCACAAACTTATACAATGCCTACTTTGCCACTTTTCAATGCAGTCGCTGGAAAAGAACACGTAGACATCACGAAGAAGCTCTCAAACAACATCGACACGAAAAAAAACGACGTGGCGATAGCGAAACGTGGGGACAGTATACAAATACGTAACCCTCGTGCGAAGCCTACTGAGCGCCCGTGCTCCGTGTATCATTATTTTTTGTCCATGTTTCTTAAATCTTGCGCTGTTGTTCTCAAGAGGTGTACTGTTTCAAAAACGAACGCCGTCCTCGCTCCCTAAACCGTGCATTGTAATCTGAGAACAAAAAAGAGCGTAGTCTGTTGACCCGAGCTCTTCATAACAATAAACACACAGGAAAAAACCTGAAATCTCAGACGTTAAGGCGATAGAGGAGAGCTAGGCTTCTTTCAGAAGAGTAGTGCTCAAGGCGCATATGTGTCTTTCGTATCGATTTGAGACCGTTCCCAATTGGGAGTACTCTGTTTCAACCGTTTCCTTTCCACACCAACTGCGTTCTTCTCTCCATCCCCCGAGCTCGAGCGTGCGCATTTTCTTCAGCTCTCTCGGGAGCCGTGAAAGTGCATCGGCGGCGCGTGGACCTTTATATGGCGGGCGTCGAGAAGATATTTAAGAGGAGTTGCTTGTATATATTCCTAACTGACAGCGCTCGGGAAATGAAAGTTCTTCAGCGCGAATCCGAGAAACAGTCTTTCAAGGTCCTCGCTCCGTGTCGTCAATATACCTACCGTGTTTTTGTTTGTTTTTTTTTTTGCGACATAGACTTGCCCTTAAGGCATAATATTTGTTATGTATATTTGTGTTAAATGTGCGCCGTTAGGCCGGTGTTGTGTATGAAGTGAAGAAGTGTCTTGTGGAATGTGTTAATGAGAACTGTTGGAATGTGTTGTCATGTATCCATCGGTCATAACTGTTTGTGTCACTGTAGCGAAGACCAGCTTGCAGGATATGACGGGAGCGTTCCGACTGTAATCCTTGGCATGTCCATATCAGGTGGCATGCATCTGCTTGCATCACCGGAACAGAACAGTACGGGCATGTAGCACCAACTGGTAAATGCGACCAGTTCCATGTTGAGATAACAGCCGGGGTAAGGGCCACCCCTGCCCGAAGCCTCCTAAGCACGACTTCCTCCGCCCTAGTAAAGTGAAGGGGGAGAGAGCAGACACACGGTGGGATAAGAGCGCGTGTATCCTGCCGGAGAACATTTTTACGGGCACGGAGTGTATTTAGGTGTTGAGGTGCATATGTGTAGGGGTTGAGGTGCTGTGTGTATCAAAAGACATAGAAAACCTTCGATTTTCTATCTCTTTTGTTCTTTTTTTTTTTGGTGCACGTATTTCTTCTTGTTGTTGTTTTTAAATAAGGGCCCTTCTCAGCGTGAGTATTCGCACCACTGACTTGGAAATGGTCGCTGCGCTCGTCTGAGACAATGATTCAAGTGTTTGATTATTGCATAAGAAGGAAGCTTGAGCGAGTTGGTATGCGTTCATCTTTGTGGAACCAGCGCCTGTCCTGTGCCTTCTTTCTTCGTCGTCGTCTCGTGAGCGCTGTTCCACAAAGATGTTTGATTATTATAAGATGACTTAACGTTTGAGTGCGATTTTATGTTATATTTTCTTGCACGTGCGCAGCCTTCATTACTAAGGCGAAAGCCTTAAATGCCTTATCCAGAGCAAAAGTTGACCGTCCGGTGCTCTCGGCGTCCCGCGGCGTCGGCCTCAACACGAGCGATGCAAAAAAAAACACTTGATGACCTTCACCATGGGCGTCATCATGTCGCCAATGACGGCCAAAATTCTTGACGTCACGATGAGGCCACATTATGATGGCATCCCTGACATCGTCGCTTGGTCAAAGGTGGCCGTTCACGGAGGCAGTTCGAGACCAGGTGACGTGCAGAATGCTCGCAACGCCTCTGATCCTGAAGGCCGTGCAGAACTACATTAGGTGCGTAAAGCTTTCGGAAGGGGTCGTAGGAGTATCAATACATCGACTAAGAAGAGAAAAAAGATGGTTGTTGCCTTCGAGTCGTCTTAGGACGTAGGCATAAGGGACCATGTGAGTTTTTGTTGTTGTTTTTTTTCTAGATTTTTCGAAATCTGTGCTCTTCTCGGCTTAAGTGCTCACCTCGATGCCCCAGAGATCGCCGCAATGCTCCTATGACGCAATAACTCGAGCGTTTTATTAACACGAGATAACATTGAGCGCGAGTTTATGTTATATATTGCTGCCCGTGTGAAGCAATCATTACTCTGAACTTTTTTGTGAAAGCAGTTGCCCGCGCCATCTCCTTTCAGCCTAGTCAAGTATTCGCCGTCTTAGACTGTGTCAATATTCAATGATTCAATTACGTGTCGCAAATTGGCCTAATTGGACAGTTTTGATGATTCACCATTTTCTATAGAGAATGTAATAATATACGAATATATAAAGCCGGACACTTACCTGACTTCCAAGTTGTGAATATTAGAATCAGGTTCACTTGCACATTCATATTTCTTTATTACTATTATTTGAAAATAATTTTTGCCTTTTTTTTGGAATCTTTTAATCCCATTCCTATACAGAGTAGCATGGCAGCGGTTATGTACACGCCGGTAAAAAATCTCTTTTTCCAGTAAAGAACCTCCTCTCTTACTCTATTATATATTATTATTATTATTATTATTAGTATTATTATTATTATTATTATTAATTATTATTATTATTATTATTAGTCTTACTGGTAGTAGTAGTCGTAGTAGTAGTAGTAGTAGTAGTAGTAGTAGTAGTAGTAGTAATAGTTGCCACAAGATGCAGAATTACCAGTCTGCAACGTGGCGTATTGAATATTTTTGAACGACTTCAAGTACACTGTGTACTCGCGCACTGCGAGTACTGATCAGCACAATGCTGTTGATGGTGATATTAGCAAACAGTGTAATTTTTACGAACTGCTGCTAGTGATAACCAGTGTTTGACAAAAAACCTGGCGAAATGACGGCTACCACTTGACTACACCGACTAAAATTGATATAGATGTTTGTAAATTGTGGCCTATGATGGCTACCTAATGGTTAATATTGACTACTGTTGTTGTTACTGTCGCTAAATAATGGCAAATTAGCTCATTTCCGCTGTCTCTGGCTGTACGCTGTTACAACGACATATTTTTCTTTATTCCGTCTCAATCCTGCGGTTGACTCGTCCAGCGTTTGTTGTTTCTGTATTCAGAAGTGTAAACATTCGGAATGTGAGAGACGCTACAGCCGGGTCCATTGAAATTAAAAACTCAAGCAGCAATGAAAACAGATATCAAATAAATATCAGAGGTATAAAAAAATCCAAACCCAAAACAACAACGCAAGCACACAAAAAGTTACAGTTTCACCGCAAGGGCGAAGTAATGAATGCGACAGCAACAAATAGGAATGTTTTACGAAGTCAGGCTAGTTCTTTTGCATCTGATTTCGCGTGACTCTACAAAACGCTGGTGTAAGAAATTCCTGCCGCTCCAGGATGAGTGGTTTTTGTGCTATCTGTCGTCTCAACGCGAAGTAGGCGATTAGAGCACAGAATGTAAAAGGTATACAAGCAGTGTACTGATGCACTGCTCGTATACCTTTGTACGTTGTGTGCCCCCCACCCCCCGCTGCGCTTCCCCGGCGTCCATGCTGCTTCGCACGAGGAAAGACGGGCGGGGTGTTTCCTCTCTCCTAGAGGAGCCAACGACGGCAAGCCTCACACGCAGGCGATCTTATCGCATGAGCCCTTCGTGTGACAGAGATGGCCGGCTCGTTTCATCTCTGCTTGCAGCCGCGTTCGTGCCCCGTACATGCGCTTTTCCTCGCGCGTAGAACGTACGATGCGCGGGGAGATGTTATCCTTTTGGATTTTATATGAAACCTGAGGGCGACGGTGAGGTCAAAACCCGCCTAAAGTGCCATTGTAATTTCTATCGCAATAAAATTGTCGCTACCCTCAACAGCACCGAAGCTCGGTGAAAAAGAATGGTCCCTCGTCACATAGGCATGAGAGAGACCAGAAAGGCTCTTTCATGTCTACTCACATAGGACGACGTGGCCACGACAGCAACATATGGGAAAACTCACAAAGTAGGGATAAGACGAAACCTGTGACGTACACTCATGGGCGCTTCTAGCTACGCTGTCCGTTTCTCTATTTTCTTTACTACGTTTGCGTTTGTTCTCTCTGTCAGATCAAAGACACGACCTAGCCGTCCAAATTACAGCTCAGATTTGTAAAATATATTACGCAGCCCTCGGTTCATAGAGATTTACCGATGATCCCTCTCAGCGTGTTGTCAGTACATCGTTTACTAATATTTCGGCATCACCAGTTCGGGAGCCTTGTATACCACGACCATTTATTTTTATATATTTTTTTGCTACCCTATAAAATAAAAAGGTCAAGAATTTTTGGTGAAAATATACAGGATTCAAAGTAGATGCTCCGATTAATGTTTTACGGCCTGTCCAGGCAAACATAGAACCGCGCCCTTCTGACAGTATGGGTCCAACAAGCAGAACACGGGTTTACCCGGGACTCTGCTGTGAAGGTCAGAGGTAATGTGTAATGTCGGTGACCGGAAGACGAACGCCCGAGACTGCACGCAGAAGTGTGGTGCGGATATTAGTCATTTGGTTGAGTATTTTATTGATTAGATAACTGAGTGATCAATAAAATAGTGTATCAATAAATTGATTGATTGATTGATTGATTGATTGATTGATTGATTGATTGATTGATTGATTGATTGATTGATTGATTGATTGATTGATTGATTGAGTGAGTGAGTGAGTGAGTGAGTGAGTGAGTGAGTGAGTGAGTGAGTGAGTGAGTGAGTGAGTGAGTGAGTGAGTGAGTGAGTGAGTGAGTGAGTGAGTGAGTGAGTGAGTGAGTGAGTGAGTGAGTGAGCGAGCGAGCGAGCGAGTGAGTGAGTGAGTGAGTGAGTGAGTGAGTGAGTGAGTGAGTGAGTGAGTGAGTGAGTGAGTGAGTGAGCGAGCGAGCGAGCAAGCGAGCGAGTGACCAACCCTCAACTAGCTTACTAATTGACTGTTTGATTAGTTTATTTATTTCGCATTGTACATCATGTACACCCGAACAAAAAGACCTGAAGAAAAGGGTATCAACTCAAGACAAGAGAATCGGGGGCGAGTAAATTAAATATACAAAAAATCACACGGTATGTACTCATTCGTTCGACTCCAGGACCTACAGGTGGCGTTCTACACGCTGCAGTAAATGACGTGCATTGCAGGGAAGACCATCACCACGCCCATCGTACACAACAAGGTGCGCAGAATAATCTGCACCTTCATTACAGGCGGCGTAACGATGGAGAACTCAATTTGCATGCGACTGAATTAGAGATGAGCCGAACCCGGGAAAAGGTACCGGTAGCCCAGCGAAAACTCATCCGAGAGATAGGAAAGCGGGCGCGAAGCACGAGAATTCTTTAGCTCCATGAAGATTTTTTTTACTTAGTAAATTAAGACGAGGGCTTCTTGTAATGCACGACTTTTAAGCATCCACGAGTTTTATCGGGGGGCACTTGAAGCCCGTGCAGAAACCATTCGCAATAGGTTTATATTGTCACGGGTATGGAAAGGTCACTCTGGCACGGGCGCCGCATTGATACCGGATGGATGAAGACGACGACGACGACGTTGCTGCTGTGGGGCAGAGTCTGGAGCTGCTTTTGACCTGCGTTCCTGTGCACTGTGTGCAGTGTTAGCTCGACCAGTGCTTGCCGAATAAATAATCCCCGTAACATCTTTTTGGTGGAGGTTGCGGGTCTTCCAACAACCCTGCTCTGGATCTCCGTAGCGGTCGCCGCCTTAATCCAGCCACGATGCCTGAAGACGGCGAGCAGTCCTCGCCGTCCACGCCAGCTCCGGCACCCATGATCCCTTCCCACCTCCTTGACCCTGGCACATTTTGCGGCACGGACACAACTGATGTCGACGAGTGGCTCATCTTACACGAGCGCGTCAGCAAGCACTACAGGTGGGATGAAACGCTTATGCTGGCCAGCATCATTTTTTACCTCCGAGGCACAGCGCGTGCATGGTACGAGACGCATGAGGAAGACCTCACCAGTTGGGACGTGTGTAAGCAGAAGCTCCGTGACTTGTTCGGCCGCTCAGTTGCTCGTGAGATGGCAGCCAGGCAGGAACTCGCGTCGCGCGTTCAATCATCCACGGAGTCTTACGTCGCGTACATCCAAGACGTCTTAGCCCTCTGCCGCAAAACTGACAAAGACAGGACGGAAGTTGACAAAGTCAGCAACGTGTTGAAGGGCATAGCTGACGATGCCTTCAACATACTAATTGTAAGAACTGTTCCACCGTTGACTCAATCATCACTGAATGTCGGCGGTTCGAGCAAGCTAAAAGCAGGAGGATTACTCAACGCTTCAACCGACTCCCGAATACCGCTGCGACTTCTTCCTGCGAAGATCCTGTGACACCTCGTTCATTCGCGAATCCTACCAACATCACAAGGATTGTTCGCCAGGAGCTGGAAGCCATGGCCCCCGCAACTTATCAGCTCCCTGCGCAAGACAACTTGGCAACCATATCGCTTATTCAAGCCGTCGTGCGACAAGAGTTTGCCAACATGGGCGTCCTAGTTCCCCAACCACCAGCCACACACCCCAGCCCCTGTCCACTCCCACACATAACGCTGAGCAACGTGCCGCCCCACTTGTTGCTGCTGCCACTTCATGTCCACGCTTCCCACCACGCTACCGAAATCCATCAGAGTGGCGCACCCAGATGATCGGCCAATCTGCTTTTCTTGCTCTCGTGTTGGTCACATTTCCCGCCACTGCCGCAACAAATGGTATTCCCGACCAAGTTTTCCAAACGACCGTCCTCAAGATCGCGGACAGTATTCACCGCCACGTTTTGCCGATGTCCACCTTCAGGACGCCCCACCTCGCCGTTCATCTCTGCGCTCCGAACCATCCTACGCTGACGTCGTCGCTCAGAGACACTGGTCCAGCGCTCGCCGTCGCCTCAGAGTCGCCAGGCACGCTCCCCTCAACGCCGCCGCTCTCCATCGCCGGCTTATTCTGGACAGGTCTCGGGAAACTAGCGCATGCAGCTCCTGGAGGTGGCGCTGCATTGACAACTCGGACCGAAAAACCTCTACCGACCGCTAATTCCAGACGAAATTTACTTACTGTTCTCATCGATGGCCTGACCGTTACTGCTCTAATAGACACTGGCGCCCACATATCCGTTATGAGTTCTCATCTTCGATCCCGCCTGAAAAAAGTTCTCACACCCGCTGTGTCTCCTACAGTGCGAGTGGCCGACGGCAGCCGAACATCAGTTCTTGGTATGTGCACCGCCCGCGTCACTGTTGCTGGCCACCATACTTCAGTTCTCTTCGCAGTTCTCGACGCCTGCCCACACGATGTCATTCTTGGCATTGACTTCTTGACCGCACACTCGGCCCTCATCGATTGTTCCGCCGGCACTTTACGGCTCGAGTTGCCTTTGTGCTCCGATGTTACTTCTGCAAATCGCACACGGCTACGGTCCGTGGAGTGTCTACGGATACCGCCTCAGGCTGCTATGTACGTTCATATGTCGCCGTTCCCACCAGTTCCTGATGGCGACTATCTGGTAGCTCCCGTCATTGACCTGACCCTTTCCCGCAACATCGCCCTTCCGCATACTATAGTGAGTGTTGCCAACAACAGGACGCTTGTACCTATTCTAGACTTCTCTGCGTCGACCCAGGTCCTTCCTGAAGGCATTGCCTTAGCAGAACTCTCAACTCTGGAGCAATGTACGGTTTCAGCTTTCACCCCCACCCGACGACCCAGAACCACAGTCGCGTAGCGAGCCTGTCATAACCGCGCACAATAAGGCATTCCGGACAAAATGATAGCCAGTGACCTGTTACCTTCCCAGTTGAAGCACTCCGCAGTGTTCTCTTTTCTTACCTCGACATTTTTGACCTCGACGACCGTCCCCCTGGCCGCACACGCGTCGTAGCCCACCGCATCGACACCGGCGACGCCAGTCCCCTTCACAAACGCCCTTACCGTGTGTCTCACCCTGAGCGCCAAATTATACAGAAGGAGGTAGAGAAAATGCTCGACAAAGACGTCATAGAGCCTCCTCAAGTCCCTGGGCATCACCTGTGGTGCTTGTCAAAAAGAAGGACAACAGCTGGCGGTTCTGCGTCGACTATCGCCATCTCAATCGAATCACTAAGAAGGACGTCTATCCTCTACCTAGAATTGATGATGCGCTCGACTGCCTCCATGGGCCAAGTATTTCTCATCAATTGACCTTCGATCTGGATACTGGCAGATTTCTGTCGATGACCGCGACCGCGAGAAGACAGCGTTCATCACACCCGACGGCCTTTACCAATTAAGGTTATGCCTTTTGGGTGTGCAATGCTCCTGCAACTTTTGAACGCATGATGGACTCTCTCCTACGCGGTTTTTAAATGGGTCGACCTGCCTTTGCTATCTGGACGATGTCATTGTTTTCTCGCCCACCTTTGAAAGCCACCTTCCACGTCTGTCGGCCATTCTTGACGTTTTTCGCTGTGCTGGCCTCCAGCTTAATGCGTCGAAGTGCTCCTTCGGACGCCGTCAAATTAAACTACTTGGTCACCTTGTTGACGCTGCTGGTGTCCAACCCGACCCCGACAAAGTCCGCGCTGTCCGCGAATTCCCGGTTCCACGTTCCACACAAGAAGTCCGCAGCTTTCTGGGGCTCTGCTCGTACTTCCGCCGTTTCGTCATCAACTTCGCGGAATTGCTCGGCCACTCACGGATCTCCTCAGAAAGAACATGGCTTTCTCCTGGGGTGACGACCAAGAACATTCCTTTGCGTCGCTGATTTCCGCGCTCACATCACCACCTGTGTTGGCTCATTTGACCAACCGCTCGAAGAGAGCTTCGCACCGACGCAAGTGGCCATGGCATTGGTGCTATACTCGCTCAGATACAGAATGGCACAAACCGTGTGATAGCGTACGCTAGCCGCCTTCTGTCGCATTCGGAACGTAATTATTCCATTACCGAACGGGAGTGCCTAGCTCTCGTATGGGCTATCGCGAAATTCCGTCCGTACCTATACGGACGCCCGTTCCAAGTTATCACAGAACATCATGCCCTCTGCTGGCTGTCAACACTTAAGGATCCCACAGGAAGACTAGGCCGATGGGCATTACGATTGCAGGAGTACACGTTCTCGTAGTGTACAAATCTGGCAAGTTGCACAGCGATGCCGACTGCTTATCACGACACCCTGTTGATCACCCAACTTCACTGAGGTGGAAGCTGATGACTGCATCTTAGCCATCACTGACTTTCTGCAGGTGGCGGATGAACAACGCCGCGACCCATCGTGCGCTCCATCATGACCCTTTCAGACCGGCGATACCGACCCTTCAC